>NW_008682013.1:85345-123835 GCF_000695815.1 Acanthisitta chloris
CACAGCCCCTGTGCCTGGTACAGACCCAGCAGCACTTGGAGTCACTCCATCCCTGAAACACTGAGACTTTGAGGCCTGACAGAAGAGGTCCTAATTGATAGAGATGATTGAAACATCAAATCTGAGTTCAAACATGGCAGAAGTTTCAACCTCTCCTGTCACAAACTATTGCAGCAGACTTGACAGGAGCAGGCATGTCCTCAGCCTCTGACATGATGTAGCTGACAGACCCCTGGGACACCACACTGGAACAGCTGCAGCATCTGTCCTCATGGCCTTGTGATAACAGAGACCCTGAGCCCTCTCTGCCTCATTATTCAGGTGGGATTAGGAAGTTAAAACGGGAGAGATGAGGCAAACCGTGTACTAGAAAACTCAGAGTCTGTCACAATGACAAGGATCCAGAGAGGGAGTCTCATCTGGATGGGGGACCAGAAAAGCGTTTCCAACCAGATGTCTGAACCTTGGTCTCTTTAGAAAGGCCAACATGGCATGCCAGAGGGGTGAGTTTCCTTGGAACTCAGAGTACCTCATGCACTCATACCTGTCTGTTCTGGCTGTATCTGTCAGCAGATGAACCTGTATAGCTACAGCAATTGACCACCAAACATATAAAAGCATTTCTGGTAGGACAACCAGCAAACCAACAACCACCACCACACACCACCCCCCGGGCAGCACAAATGGAGCATGTGGCACCTAGATTCCAACAGGATAGGGAAGGGGCAAAGCAGCTCCTAACAGGCATAATTTTGGCTATTTCTCTAGGGAGCAGAGCCCAAAGCAAGTCTTCTACTGAAGAGTCAATGTCACCACAGCAAGTCCTACCTGGCGGGTCATTACGAAATAAGCATACATTGCCATGGCACTACCATAGGTGATGAAGTAGGTGACTGGTTCCATAATGTCCCAAGAGTATTCCCACCAGGTGAGGCGGGCCAGAATTCCAAACTGGGTGGCCATATAGGCCAGACCTCCCCACAACACCAAGGTTGTCCTCTTCTCTGCTTTCCTGCCCTTACCTGCACAAGATAGAAACACACACCTTAGAATCACTGATCGTCAAGGCTGGAGGAGACCTCTAAGACCCTCAGTCCAACCTTGTAGTCTCAAAAATTGTTACGTTAATATCATTAAGAGATAATGTAAAAACAGTACCTTGTATTACTAGCAACATTAAGTGGTTTGAAACATGATTTGAGTCTAGATTATGCAGACAGGCCTAAACTTCTTTCCCATCATGCATATGAGCATGCTCTGAATGCCTCACAAATGTGTTTATTTCTCTATGTTCAAGCAATGCTCTGTTGCATTAGTCCCAGTCTTTATTTGCTCCCAAGTTCATCTCCAGTTACTTAAAGCAAGAAAACAAAATACTTCCACAGAAACCAGAAACAGATATGGTTTGGTAAACAGTGAGTCTTCTGCTTCAGTGATCTTCAAACTGTCTGAAGCATGCCAGGGACCTAATTAAAACCTTGAAATTAATTAAGGCTGCATGTGGAGGATAGGAAAAATACACTGAAGAACTCCTCACTTTTTCTAGTGGTGCTAGTTGCTCCTTCAATTGCTCTAGTCTCCCTATGAGCTCCTTCTCCTTGTTCAGCTGGTGCTCCTCGATGCTCAGGGCAGTGTACAACTGATGAACCAATGTCTTCACATCGTTCAGCGTCGTTGCGTTTTCATGGCTTAAGAGCTCTAGGAGAAAACAGAGACCGCTTTATATACATGTACCCACAGGACCTCTCACATAACCTCAAGAAACCGCTATTAGTCTGCACAGGAAATGGACAAAACTTTTTTCAACAAGGAAGAGCTCCAGCACTCTAAGACAATGAGATGCCTTTAAAAGATAAGGAGGCTTTGTGAGTGGATATTCCTAACTTTGGATAAGGACAAGGAAAAGAGACACATCCTATTAAGCTTCTCAGATACCTGCAGCTACTTCTGATCCATATTTATATAGAAGACAAAATGAACAACTAAACTGGTATGATCTATCACAGCAGCTGTCAGGGCACAGAATTCAGACTACAGACCATGAGTAACCACAATCATTAGAATCACAGAGTCATCAAGGTTGGAGGAGACCTCCAAGACCACTGAGTCCAACTATTAACCTGTTACTGCTGGAACCCCTAAACCATATCCTCCAGCACCAGATCCAGATGCCTCTTAAACACCTCCAGGGATGGTGACTCCACCACCTCCCTGGGCAATATTCCAGTGCCTGAACACCTTAACAGTGAAGAAAATTTTCCTAACATCTAATCTGAATCTCAATCTTGATGAACGCAACCAAACGTCAAGGGTTAGGGACCCCACAACATACACAGTCTCATGATGATTGTTTTGGGTGCAAATGCCAAGAATTGTTTGCCGATACCCTGTGGGCAACACCCTTGTGCTGCCTACAGGGCAGTGAAATTCTCCCTCAAGGCATGCAGGGACAGAGACACTAACTGGAACTGCCTTTATCCTTGCATTTCAACACAAAAAGGACTCCTAAAGGACACCAGTTTGCAAACAAATTGTGCCTAGTGATGGTGTGTTACACACTCCAGATGGAAAAACACCAAGTTTCAAGTTAGAGCAAAAGACTTTGACATTAGCCAAGAAATAAACTATTTTTTAAAATTATTTTTGTATCATCCTTGGGCTTGTACCTGAGGTTATCAAAATATGGTTTTACCAACTCAAAAAGCTATTTGAGACAGCTTAAGTTTTAACACCAGCAGCTCAAGGGAAAGAAATGACTCGGTTATTTGTGCCAAGGCACACAAAACACATCATATTCCTCTCCCAGTTAAAGGGCTCCTGTTCCCCTAGGAAGAAAAATACACCTGTTCCTACTGAAGTGACCATCAGGAAGTATTTAGTATTTAAAATGACAGTGTTCTGGGCATCTCCATATCAAAATACACAAGGTGATCTTGTAAAGGTCTAATAGAGCTAATCTCAGTGCCTGTTTGCAGGCACATTCATTTCAGCACAAACTAACTATAGAAATCTCCTTGGCAAATGCATCCTGTAACCTAGGTGATCCCAGAGCACACCTGTCAGTGCACAATGGGTGTATCACACAAGGGCTGACAGAGCAGAGTAACTTCTCTGTGTGTGCAATACCCACTGATTTAGATACCCAGTCCTAATGGAGAGCATCCTGTTAAGGTGCTTTTAATGAGATGGGAAAAAATCATCTCTAGCAGAGGTCAGTCCACCCCATATTTAGGGGAGAAACAGCATCTCACCTAGTGCTGCACTCCCAGTTCCAGAGTCTCACACATCCTAGGGACAAAGCTTCCCTGAGTCAGAAATGCCCTTTTTTACTTGGCATTGTGAACAATAAAATGCTAAAATACATTTTAGGCTAAACAAATGCTACATTTTTATTCAGTTTTTCATGCTACATTAAATGCTAAAATATATTTTGACTATTTTCCTTTCCAAAAAGGTCCTTGGAAGAGAACTACATCTACAGAAGAAGATGGCATACACCAGCAGGTCTTCCTAGAAGTCAGCCACCCAGGACAGCCTCAGACCCAACCATATGGTTGGTCTCCTGAATTTTGATAGATAACTTGCTTTAAGCCTTGTTCTGGCTGGGCAAGATGGTGAAACAATCATTAACATTTCACAGCTTTTGCCTTCTGAAAGATTTTGTTCATCATCTACTCCTTGAAGAGAGGAAAGCCCAAACCTTAGCAAAAAGACCCAGGTAAACAGGGAATGGTATTTCCAACATCTAACCCCAACCAGACATGCAAGTCAGATTATAAATCCTTCCTAATCTGTTTGCCTGTCTACAGGGCTACAAGTTCTTTCTAGAAATCACAGTATTTCTTACAACAAAAGCAGACAACAATCCCCCTCAATTATGAGCCAACAGACAAGCAGAGCAATGTGTCCCAAACTGTCCCTCTTGTCCAGTGCTCAGAGCTAAGTACAGGCATGCAAGAACTCAGAGCTTCATGAAGCCTATAAAGCTGCCTAGGAGGAGTAGAAGGCAGATAAAACCACCAAGTTCCTGCCTCCACCAGTAACTCTGAAGTGCCTTAAAAGCTTCTGCTGAGTTTTCACATCTTAAAAATTACACATGTCCAAAGCATATTACTGAAATGGATTGAAATCAATTATTGAAATGGATTTTTTTCTTGATTAAAATAGGTTGGTTTCCCTTCCTATTTGATTCCTCCTAACACAACCTTGTAAGAGCATAGCCTGGCTATTTCACTGGCTGTGAGCTAACAAGGTTTGAGGCTTATTTGCAAGATTCGAAGTACCACACTTGAATGGAAACAACATTAACTGTCAGGGGAAGGAAATATGTATTCTTCCAAGCCAGATAATGTAAGTTCCAATCTAATTCCCATTTTGTGTTGTACTTCTTCAGAATGAGTTAAACCCTAACTGAAATTATTTCTGAGTTATTAGGAAAAAAACCTTGAAAAATTTAGAAATTAAAAGAAATTACATTTCTTTGTTTGTTCTTCTTGGGGGACTGAGGGCACTGGCTTAGAGCAGAATGAATATCTGCTTTTCATTACTGATTAGTCTGGTATCACTAAATTAGACTCCAAGGGCAGGATTAGCAACTGCAAGGTTTCCCTTTAGAAATAGCACTTCATGTTCTTGGCCAAGTTGTTAAAGCTGCTTGTAATTAAGGACGGAACTGAACACTGACATTGACCCAGGCTGGGTTACCTCTCTTTGGTGGTCTGACGTGGTACGTGACATCGTTAATGATCAGTTTGAAGTCATCCAGCAGCAGCAGATCTATGCCTGTGGAGGAGGCCACACGGGTGCCATCTGCAAGGCAAACACAGACCACTCACTGAGCAAGAGGAACAATGCACTTAAACATGCCATGACTAAGTTGGAACACCATCCCAAATCCAGATGTTGGGCTCATGCTTTCCCACAGACAATACTCTTTGTCAGGACAGATGAAACACGAAACATGACTGAACTTCCTTAGCTAAGGCAGGACACGTTTCCCTCATATCACCTCTTACACTGAATTCCTTACAATCAATTAGAACCTCTATTGTAACTTGCATCTTTCCTACCACATAGTAGAAATCATAGTATCATAGCATGTTAGGGGTTGAAATGGACCTTAGAGATCATCCAGTGCCAACCCCCTGCCCTGGGCAGGGACACCTCCCACCAGAGCAGGTTGCTCAAGGCTTTAGCCAACCTGGCTTTGAACACTGCCAGGGTTGGGGCAGCCCCCACCAAAACTCACCAAAACCCACCTCCATTAGGACCAATTTCCTTGACAGCCCTGACTACACAGGTACAGTCAACAATACTCTTACTCTTGGGAATGGCATTTCTACCTTCTGCTTTTTCAGGAACATCGAAGAACTCACACCACAGCAAACTTCAAAGGCTGGAAGAAAATAGCTGGCAGGAAAGTAAATCAATGAGTTTGTAAACACCAGTACCTGCTGAGTAGATTGCAACCCGATCAATGCCTCGGTCCTCTGCTTGCAGCTGTTGTAGGAACACCCCAACCGAGTCTGAGATGGGTTTCAGGGTGAACTGGCAGCGCTCGCGCCGGGACGGGAGGCTCACGGAAATCACAGGTAAGCCGTTCTGGTAAACCACTGTCACTTCTGCAGAGACAGAACCACGAAACCACATGTTTAGCATTCAAAATTAACAGCTTTTCTCATAGTAGTGCTCTGTTCATCCCATGGACAAAGGCAAACACGGGAATGTGCTGAATATAAAATAGACTAAATGTTTGGTTCATCTTTTATCAAGAAATGTGTCCATCAAAGAAAAACTGAGGCATATCAGAGGATTTCCCTCCCATTAACTTGGCAGTATCTGTAAGTTTTCTGTACTTTTCCACATAGCACAAGTTAGTCACTCTAAACACAATTATGTTTATACTAAAGGCAACATCAGATCTAAAAGGCACAACATGGCAGCACAGTATGTTTCAGTTGGTTTTTGAGACTCAAAGTATTTCAGATTATTTAAGACAAACCACTGCAATTTATGAGGATTTATAGCCCAGGAGACAAAGGCAGACTGTGTATATCAGGAAACATCAAGGAAGGACCAACTTCAAATGTTTTTGTTCTTGTTTAGTTCTGGTTTCCTCTTCTTTGTCCCGAGGCAACAAATCTTTACAAGCACAGTGAGGAGCAGGAGGTTGTAAGACGCAGCACTCCCAGTTTAAGCTTCAAGGTCATTTCATCTAAAATTCATGGGATCAATATGCTTTGTACTTCTCCAGACAGACACGACTTCTGTGCAGATAAAACTAGATTTTCCATTTCTTTAGTGCTGCCAGGAGCTTTTTCAAGAGCATTCGTAAGGATTTCAGTGCAGCCTGCTAAAATGCATGGCAATGACCTGCATGAACTGTAGACTAGTTACTATTTTACTGCCAGAAGACAACCAGTTCCATGTGCTCTGAGACATCCATCCACAGAAGAGAAGACACAAGTTCATATTCCCTAAGCCTGAATCACAGACAAAATTGTCCTCAGGTGCAGTAGTTGCTAAGATATAGCAGAAAAATGGTTCACTTGGGATTGCTATGTATTTTCCTTATGTAAAACCATAAGGTCTTTTGGACTGCTCAGAGCATTTGCCATGTCTCAAGGATGGTGCAGTCACACCCACCCACGCTGCATCTGCCTCGGTATTCCCACCTGTTGTAGCCTGGGTCAACTCCATGAACCACCGTGTCTCCTTAAACTCACTGAACTCATGGATTGACGTGCTAAGGCGATTTGAGCAGCTGACAGCAAAACTAGTCAGTCACAGAACTCAACATGAGTAGAAAGAGAGGCAAATCATGTTATTTTTAACTACCAAAGGGAACTATCAGGACAAGCCTTGCCAGGGGCTCATGGATGTTAAAAAAGGATGTACCAAGTGCACTTGTACAAATCCATGAGAATTCTCTTGGGCTTTTGAGTTTGCTGTCACACACCATGAACTGAATCAAGCATTTTTCCCTGTTCCAGGCAATTGCTACCCTAAAGTCCTTAAAGACTAGGTGGAAGCAACCAAGCATGGACACCTAAACCTGCTAAAGCATCCCAAGAGGGCTCAGCGTCTGACTGCCTATAAATGCCTGTTCTCAAGACTCAGACACCTGACAGGATTTCAGTAGCTTTAGTGTTTTGAAGCTCAGAACTCAGAGACAACAGTCAGATACTTACTGGAAAGAAATAAAGCAAACTGCCAATTTGTGTGGACAGTTAGACAGAATTTTGAGCTCCTTATCAGCAGTTGTTGTGACACCAGCTATCAGATTTTTGTGGGTTCTTTCAGTCAAGTATCTGAGAGACTGGTAAGAAATAGACTAACATGAGCTACACTTGTGATAGCAGGCTCAGGAGGAATGATCAACATGTTTAGAAGCTTAAAATAGCCACTTAAGTATTGAATTCCTTGGTTCTGTGAGCAGCATCTACAGCAAACTTCTGTACTTACATAACCACGAGGCACAGAAAACATGATTTAAAATGCTACCTGGGTCACACAGGCTCTGAGCCAGTTCTGTGCAGAGCAGGAGGGAGAACAGTGTTTGCATTGACAGTTCTCTGTGTATCTCCACCGGTACCACACCACAACCACAGCTCCAGGATGCCAGCTCTAGAGGAAGTGCCTACCAGCACCAGCCCTGCTGCATTTTAACCTCATCAACATTGATAGCACACACAAAGCCTTTCTCAAGGATTTCCAGCTTAGGTGAAGTGTTAAAACCCAATTATTTCCCTTCAAAAGATGGTGTCAGTGAGTCTGGAAATACAGCTCCTTTATGTTTTCCTTGCAAAAACCTTGTCAAAGTCATTTTCTAGCTTAATTCAGTGGTGGAGAAAGTTCATAATTCCAGTATGATCCTCTCATCACCTCCCACACAAGTAACTCCGGTCAGATTTTTACTGCATTGGAGAGAGAGGCAAGTAAAGAAGAGAAAGCAATTCGAGGGACATGTCAGTAACACAAACCTCAGGCAGCAGCAGACAGCTCCAGTAAGAGTTATTAACAAGTCCCTGAGATATGCTGCCTGCCCTGCTCTCCACTGCTCCCACCACTCTGTGCATCAGGGCAGCCTCAGCTTACTAAGTGGACAAAGCATTTGGCACCTCACTAATTATAGAGCTAACATTTTGGCTAATCTTCACATGGTCAGTTTTAAGCCAGGATTTAAATACCCGGGACAAGTGAAAACAAGTAATTACAACACAAGTGTACTTCACTTACAGACACCTACAGCCCAACCAGGAATGCTGATAAATAAGCCCATGGAGAATTTGAAAAGCTTTACAAAGCTATATTAAGTGTGAGGTTGCTTTGAGATGAGTTCCATGCAAGCACCAAGAAGATTTGACTCAATTCTGTGCGCACCAGCAACAGGTCATGGTTTCGGTTTTTTTTAAGATCTCCATTTTTGCATAGAACAACTTAAGCAATACGTGAGGTCAAAACAAAGCTCAGTGAAAAAGAAAAGGGTGGGCAAAGAACTTAGCATTGAACATTTACTGCTGGTAAAGGTGAAGTTATTGGAAGAAATAACAAGAGAAATATTCAATCACAATGTGAGGAGAGGTAAAAATCAAATTAGGCAAGTAGCTACACAGTGACATTATCCTCTCAACCTGACACTTGTACCTGTTTAAGCCTCTAGGTTTTTATCTGAGCTCTCCACAGCAGTCATGTTCTCTTTGTGCTTGCACACACTCACTATCCTGACAGGGAAGTGATTGTGCTGGAACTCATTTATTAGCTTTGAGGTCTTATTAACAAGCCTTAATGAGGAGAGGGTCCTTTCACTGCTTGTGTCAGTCAGCACCAGTCTCTGTGCCCAGCATGCAGATGTTAAGCAGACAGAGCTCAGAGCTGCTGCTCATTTCCTCTCTGCATTCTGGCACGCTGAGGTTTTGAAAGTTCCACCAGTGCATCCTTTTGCTTTATGCTCTGACAGCCTTATCAAAAAGCTTAATGTTTGAGCTGTCCCAGAATTTAAATAAAGGAGCAAAATTGCATTGGCTTCACAACTTATCCACTGCAGCAAGTGATGGGTTTGACCGCTCCAGCACGTAGCTGGGATGGACTGCACTTGGGTTACATAAAGGAATTTCAGAGGGCAGAGGCAGAGTGGGGCAGCCTGGAAGGGACCACAGTGAGACATCTGGCCCAACCTCTGGGTCATCCCAGTGCACATGGCTCAGGATTGTGTCCAGACAGCTCTGGAGTATCTCCCCAGTGAGGAGAATCCACACCATCTCTGGGCAATCTGTTCAGTGCCCAGTGACTGCACAGGAAAGAAGTTCTCCGTCATGTCCAGGAGGAACTTCCTGGGCATCAGTGTCTGCCTGTTACCTCTTGTCCTATTGCTGAACACCACAAAGCAGACCCAGATCCAGTCTGTGACACCTCCCTGCAGGGAGGACAGTACACATCACACAGACCTCAGGGCTACTTCAGGAACAAGCCTGGCAAAGAGCTTTGGACAGCTGCATGCAATCCAATCTCTCTGGGTAAAGCCAGTCCAGCTCTGTAAGGACAGTGATCAGAAAAGTTCACCATTGCCTTAATTCTTCCTGACTCTGTTCTCTCTGTCACTTCCTTAGCTCCATACTGGATTGCTGCCTAGTCCAAAAAGCCTCAACCAGGAAAGGGGGCAGGGAACGAGATTGAAGTTAGTGAAGCTGAAGTGAGCCAAGAGCTCCTCCACGGCTGCACTCACCATCAGAGGGCACCACGGTACTGCAATAGGCCACTCGCACGCTGTGCCAAGGAGACAGCCGCTGGTGCACCTGGAAAACACAAGCACAGCAAGGAGGACAAACGTTAGAGTCTGGCGGGATCGCACTCGGTGCCGTGCCCCCTCCCCAGTGCCTGTGCCAGGCACCTCCTCCCAGCCCCGAACCGGGAGCACCTGTCGGGAACAGCCTCTTCCCTGCCCATCTGTCACCCCACGGGGTTTCCCCGCTCAGCCAAGTTCACCTCCACACACCTCACTCCACACACATTGCCGAGTCTCTCACAGAACAGCTGTCATTTGTTTTCCTTGACATAATATGTATCTTAAAGCTACATGGTTAATCAGTTTTAAGCAATCCATTCAGCCTAGTATGCAGTCATAGAAAATGCAGAAATCACAAAAAACATCAGTCTTTAAAGGTTAAAAAGACGTTTTTGCATAACCAAGGAGGAGAGTTGGAGTGGTGGATGAAGAGGTTCATTCTCTTTGGTTGTTTTCCATGACAACACGACTTCTTCCCTGTCCTTACAGAGGGAAGCCAAGCCCTAAGACACAAGTAGTAAACATGCCTGTTCATAGAAGAACAAACTGTTCCAAGATAAAAAGCAATAATTGTAATACTGAGCTATAAAAAAACCACAACAGACCAATAAGAAGAAAGTGCATGAATGGTTTGTGCATTCTGCAATCTTAGCAAGGGACTCATTTGTCCAGGAATATCTGCAATCAGACTGATTTAAAGTCAGTCTGTTAGGGTAAACTATACAAGTCATAGACTAATCCTTCCCCAACAGTGAAATACAACTCGGGCACAAAGAGCCCAGCTCTGAAACAGAACCAGGCACAGCACCAGCCCTCACCTGTCCATGGAGGTATATATTTCAGTGGCTAGCCTCAGATTTTCAACAGCTGCAGCCCAATTTGGGCATTCCTTTGGGCTGGGATATTTTTCTTTGCTGATTGCTAACACACAGCTGCCAAAACTACATTTCTATAAAGGCACCTCACAGGGAAGGCTTGTTTAAGTCCATTTCTAATGAAAGCTTGCAAACAAAACCCAGGCTGTTAATTATTTCCCTGCCAAATTTGCTCAGACCTCTCTATTTCATGAGGTTGCCTTTAATAACCTACTTAAAATAAGATTTAACTACGATTTCACATGTCCTTTGCCTGCTATGCAAATCAAGGACAGTTTCAATTAATCTTTCTTGAAAGCAGGACCTTTGGCCCTGATGGTCACTGCACTGACAGCTCTAGAAATTCACTCTCCTTTGTGCTGTATTTACACTTCATTTCTCTCAGTTTCACAATAAAAATCAGTAAATTTCAGTTTCCCCCCTCACAACGGCATTTTCAGCTTCCCACAGCTCACAGGAAAAGTGAACTAGGCATTAAACAGCTCTAACTGACCTCAAGTGGGAAGCTGCATGTTCCGACAAAAGTCATGCTTTAAAACAGCTCTTTGTGCTGGGAACCAAAGGACAAATTTGCCTCTTTACACTTGAAAAACAGCAAATCTTCTGCACTGACAAACACCCAAATGCTACTGCTGAGCTAGCAGGATCAATCCCAACCTGAAGGAAAACAGGTTTAAAACTCAAAACTACCTGAGGGAAACACAGCTACAGCCTCCCATCCTGGGCAAATCCAGCTCCACTGCCTTGGCATTGCTGTTACGTTCTGAAAAGAGTTAGGAGCTTCAATCATCAGAAGCTGCACCACACGCAGGTTGGGTCAAGGAACCAATTTTCACCTAAGGAGGGGAAGGCTCTGTAGGAAGGTCACAAAAAAACCTTTTCCTATTTGAAATTAGTAACTTCCATTTTAACCCTTCTAAAAACAGTACTAGGCGCAGTAGTGAGTGGGCAAAATTCACACGGTGGGACACAATCCCTCCTGTCAGACAGCACTGCCCCAAGGACTGGTTAAATACCTGTTTTAGCTGATCCAGAGCATGGCTGGCACCGACACATGGGTTTCAGTGCTTCCCTCTTCCCTTCTCCACATAATTAACCATCCCTTTGGAGCACTGTGCAGCTAAAGCCTTTCTGCCAGATTTGTGCAGTCGCCCAAAAATCCACTGGCACTTTGCAGAGAATCCTAAACCCAGTCTTATCCCACTGCAAAACAACTACATAGCTGGGAGATGTTATCAGGGAGCCTGCAGAGGCTTCCCTTAAGGCTATGAGCACCTGACAGAAGTCTCCTGTCCTCATTCAACACGAGGGAAAAGCCAAAACCGGCTGAAATACCAGGGCATGTTAGGTGACTCATCAAAAAGCTGAAGTGGCCACAGATGTCACCGCTTGAGAGACTCCTTCACCCCAACTCAGGCTGAACAGCTCTGCTCCATGACCCCCCAGCACCGTGCTGCCAGGAGGTGTTACAGGAGAGACGCTGAACTCCAACCTATCTGTCCCCCCTGCGGCTCTGCTACGTGCTCCCTGCACCATCTCTTATCTACAGCAACAGCCTCTGCTGGTTAGGCAAAGGAAAAAAGGAACAAACGAACTAAAACCCAGCAGAGACAGAAATGTCATCTTCTGCCAGCCAAGGTTAGCAAGAGCTCAAGGAATCATCCATCATTTTTGTTTCTGAAGGGAGACTGTTGTTTTAAAGCTGAGCTGGAGAGAGATGCCTGAACACTTTAACGTCAGCAATCCAACAGCTTCATGCAGAGGGGCTGGAGCTGGGGCTGGAGCAGTGCAGGGCACACAGAGGAACTTGGTTCAGGCTTTGTTGACCAGAACTCATAATCATTTGCCTGCAGTCAAACGGCTGACAGTTCACCCTCCTTCAGCAACCAAGTGCAGAACTACTACATCCAGGGCTCAGCTGAGACAGACTCGTCCACCTCTTCCAAAATAAACAATATTTGGAGTGTGAAAAGCACCAGAGCCAGACCACTGAGAGAACCTTGAAGCACTTTCTAGATCTCAAAAGAACACATGCATGAATTCACTTTGCACATCCACTGGATCCTTATTTCCTGCCTTATCTGCAGTAAGATGCATGTTAAGAAGCTCAGGGTTATGCAGCAGCTTCACTCCCAGAATGATTAAGGGAGCAGGAAGAAAAACATCCCAGCCCTTTGTCTAAAACTATCCTTCCTCCAGCCTTGTTCAGGTCTGTACTGGACAGCCCAAAGGTAAAAGTAGAGATGCTGTCATCTCTATAGGTCCTAATGGTAGCTCTCTCAATTCCACACGGATGACAAAGTTCAAAGCCCTACTGGCAAGAATCTGCTTTTTTTGTGAAAAGAGGGAGCAATGTGGCAGAGCTTGTGTTCCCCACTGATGTCATTATCAGTGATGCAATGGTATTAATTTGGGGGATGAAGTCTCCAAACCCTAATTAAAACCAGAAAAGAGGTTGTCCAGAAAAAAAACCCCACAACTCAAGCATGCAGAAAGGTGAATATCTTAATTTAGAACCCAAGTAAAACATGCTGCTAACTCGTTACCTGGAGTAGCAGTGCAGCACGAGCTGCAGAGCTTTTGTGAAAAACAAAGCCTTCTCTGTGTAAAATTTGTTACTACGAGTGGAACACTCAGGAGACACATTCACAAGTGCCAGCTGCAAGGTCTAGTTCATGTTTCTGAGGGGCTGGCAAGAGGCAGCTCACCTTTTCCAACGAGGCAGGTCATCCCTTCCAACCAGCAACAGCTACTATTTCCCTCTCCATCCCAACTTTCACAGCTTGAAACAGTGAATGTCTTTCCTGGAACTAACTGTGGTTATTCTGAAACCTCCTGGCTGGAATCTTGATGATGAACATTACTTCCCTGAGCAGTCACAGTAAACCAAACCACCCACCTCAAACATCCTGAAGGGCTCCATTTATCCATCCTCCCTCACTTCATGGCTCCAAATACTTCTACACCTGCACTGTTACATGTTGGTCTCTCAGTGCTTCGATCCCAAGCCTGAGTCCCCTTTAGTCCTGCCATTTCCCTTCCCCTTCACATCAGCTGTTTGCCAGGCAAAGGAGACACAGAGCAAAGCCATGAACTGCTGTCCAGGTGCTGCCATGTGTGACTTACCCACACAGACAGATTTCTGCACCAGTACGTAAGCTCTGCCTGGATTTAAGCACGTTAAAGTGTGGTGGATTGGCTGGGGCCAGCTGCCCAGCCAGCTGCTCTCCGAGAGCAGGATGAGAGGATGCAGGATGGGAGGATACAGGCAGGGACATCACTCACCACTCCTCGCTGCCGTAACAGATTGGAATGAGGGAAAGTTGATTTACAGCCAATTAAACGAGATAATAACAAGAAACAGACTGAAATTAACACACCTTCCCCCTAGCCCAACCCTTTATGCAATTGACTCCTTCACTGCCAACCCCTTTCCCAACCCTGAGTGCAGAAGACTGGGGGTTCCTTCTGGAAACATCCGTGCTACAGCCCATGGAGATCCCATGGCACCTGGGGTACCTCTCCTCCTACTTCATGTTTTTTCCTCATTTCTCTCCTTTTTCCAGCATTTTACCCCTCTCAGATCCCCAAGGAACCAACAGTGGGCTGAGGGGCCAGGCTGTGGAACCAGCCTGAGGCAGCACCAGACCTTCACCAGAGACCCCTCAGTTCCCTATAACCCTACACAGCCCTCACAGAGACCCCCTCAGACACCCTACACAGCCCTCACAGAGACCCCCTCAGACACCCTACACAGCCCTCACAGAGACCCCCTCAGACACCCTACACAGCCCTCACAGAGACCCCCTCAGACACCCTACACAGCCCTCACAGAGACCCCCTCAGACACCCTACACAGCCCTCACAGAGACCCCCTCAGACACCCTACACAGCCCTCACAGAGACCCCCTCAGACACCCTACACAGCCCTCACAGAGACCCCCTCAGACACCCTACACAGCCCTCACAGAGACCCCCAAGACCCCCCACAGCCCTTACAGAAACCCCCTCAGACACCCCAGACAGCCCTCAAAGAGACCCCCTCAGACACCCCACATAGCCCTCACAGAGACGCCCTCAGACACCCCACACAGCCCTCACAGAGACCCCCAAGACCCCCCACAGCCCTTACAGAAACCCCCTCAGACACCCCAGACAGCCCTCAAAGAAAAGCTCATCTCATTCCACCCCTGCCATGGAAGTGACCCCTCACAGCCAGAGGCACCCCACACAGAGACCACTCAGCCCTGGGTACCCCACACAGAGACCTCTCAGCCCTGGGTACCCCAAACAGACACCAGAGACCCCTCCAGCCCCCAAGGACACTACAAAGAGACCCCTCAGCCCCAGGCACCCCACACAGCCACCAGAGACCCCTCAGACCCAGACATTCCATTCAGTGACATAAAAGCAAGGTTTGTGCATAAAATCCATCACAGATGAACCGATGTGTGGCTCTGAACACAGACAAGATCTTTTCAGCCCTCTGACATGAGAGCAGCGAGGGGATGGGGAGAATATGGTGACAGCCCTTATGAGGGATCCTGCTAACTCCATATTCCTCCTTCAGCATCCTCCCTGGCTTCCTCAGAAACCTCCAAAGGGAGAAAAACAGGCCAGTCTGGCATCGGAGATCTCTGCCTGTATCTCTCACCCCTTTCTGCACCAGCTTCAATTCTTCCAGATATGCCTGGACACCTTGGCCCGCTTCCAGGGTCAGTCTTTGGAAAAAGATAATTAAAGAGGACTCTTAATCTTCCTTTGAAATTGAGCCCAGCTTCACCAGGGATTTTTAAGGAAGACCTCCAACGTTTTGCTAGGGTGTCTGGATACGTTCACACAGCAGACACGATGTGAAGTATTTCCCTCACGGCACACGCTGTGCTGCTGTTTGGGAGTCTGGGACGTGGTAACACATCCCTCCCTCTCACAAAGGTCCTGCTCACACTGCATCCATGCAAACCCCCAGGGATTCAGGCAGACAGGGCATCACAGGGAAAGCCTTGTGCCTGGGAGCTGTGCCCTTGCAGTGACAGCAGCAAGCACAGTTTGCTCCAACGAGTCCGAACTGCTGCCGTTTCAAACCACACAGCTCCTCTCCTAGGACCTGAAGGCTTGTCTGGTTAAATCCCACTGATCTGCACTCATATATCTCTCTCTGCCAGCACCCCCTTGCTCACAGCCCACTCAGGAGATCAGATCTGGCCCCAAGAGGAACATTTTGCACCTACGGCCCCCACAGGGCAACATCGCACGCAGACAGAGGAGGGTCAGGCAAATTAGAGCCTGTGTGAACTGCAGTGCTGTTCCTCCTGGGTTTTGTTTTAGAATCAGGCTGAGGAGATGGACTCGGAAAAGGCAATGCCAGCAAGGTGTGGGAAGTGTTATTCTTTACATTTGGAAGCACTTTGTACGACCTACACATTAGCAAATGGTCTTCGTTTGCCTCCATTCTCGATCCCGCCTGAATTTTCTCTCCTTCCAGCATTAGTACAAAGCTTCATCACATCTGCTAGGAAGGGAACATAAACAGGAGGTGAGCTATAAATACTCCCTTCTCATCCTGCTTCCCTTGCCCATCTGCCTAAAAAGAGACAGGTAATCCACAGTGTCCAGGAAGAGGAGGGGGTGGGAGGAAGGAGATTAATTCTCTGCAGAAAAGGGAGCAAAAGGGATGAAGTAACCATTCCTCATCCTTCCTCCTGCCTTTCTCCCAGGCATTACAGCTGCTGTGGAGATACTGCAAAGATGAGTCTCTGAGCAGGAACATCACTGCTTCTGATGGCTCTGATAGAGCCTCTCAAGGACAAGAGAGGGAAGAGAAGTAATAAAAGGGAAAACATCAGTCAAGCAGTCTCTGATGCTTTGAACAGGCGCTTCCCTTACCATCATCCACCTTTTCCCCCACATGAAACCCAAAACCCAACCCCAAACCTTCTCTGGGTCTATATTCTTAATTTTATTGCTAATGTCAACAACCTAGAGAGAATTACACCATTCCTAACTTAAAACAGATGATAGCCAGGGCACACCAGACCCCCACACTCCCTCTCTCTCATCCATCATTCATCCTTCCTACCCAAAGCAGGGCTGAACATCTCCCTGACAGTTTGTGATGCCGGATCACAGCTTCACTATGAAAATATTTCTTGCTTTACTGGAGTAGGATGGTTTGAATTCCATCTCTTTAATACAATCCTCATGGTTACTGGAAAAAAAGCAGAGAATTTGAATTCCCTTGCATCCTGAAGGCTTGAAACACAGAGCCCAAACAAAACACTATGATGCATTTAAACCTGTGTCAGCTTTGAAACCTGAGAACTGAATTCCTTGCCCTAATTTCCAGATTCATTACTTGAATCCTCCTATACTGGAAAGGTTTATAAGTTTCCTCTCAAAACTAAAGGGGCTGCCAACCCTGGTTTAAAAAGCTGTTTAAAGAATTCGGCGAGTTCTGAGCCCACTCATTTCAGGGTCCATGGTTTTGTCTCCCTCAGCCACTCGCAGCTGAAAACTGTCATCAGAGGAGGCATCAGATGGATTCCTCTCAGCGATTTCCCCAGGGCAGTTTAGCTGTTGTTTTGTTGTTTGGTTCTGTTGCTTGATTTATTCCTCTAGCACTTACCAAACCCATTAGGCAATTCCTTTTGTCTTTGTTACAGCCAGTTTAAAAGAAGAACTCTCACCCCTCTTCTCCCACTGCATAAAGCTTCCCAGCTGAGGCACCAGCAGCTCCCTGACACATCCCTGGCACTTCCAGCACCAGGAATGAAACAATAAGCAGAGTTATGAAGGAGATTTCCACAAGTGCAAGGCAATTCCTTCTGCTTCAGCGCGTGCTGGGAAGCAGCCAACTCGCACTGGTTTTCCAGGGAAAGCAACTCCAAGAGCATGGAACCTTGCTTTCAGCTCCTCAAAGGACACAGCAGGCTCTGGCAGACCTGGGAGTTGGTGCCAGCCTTATGTACAGCCTGGGAGAAGCTGCACGCTCAAACAGAAAGAGGCACACCATGCTGCAAGCCACAGTCACCCAGTACATCCCAGTCCTGGGGGAGTCCTACACCATCAACTGTCTGCAGGAAAGCACAACACAAGGTCTCACCTCTCTCTCTAACCTCACCCAGGTTTGGCCCAGTGGTGGAACAGAAAGGTAAGTGCTCTCAGACAATAAAACGTAGTTCTTTTGTACCCACAAAGTCACATCCATCAGTCTGAGCATCACAGACAAGAAGTGGTTCCTTCTTTGGGATCATTAGCCTTACAGGGTAAGCTTGGACACCAAATCTGCTTTAAGATTGAATCCTTTATGAGGCACTCAGTTGGGAAGTTAAGGAGTGCCAGATAGGTTTTACAGATACTCTTACATTCAAAAGTCCAGGCCCTAAGCAAAAACCTCTAAGTGTGGCTACAAATACCTGCAGGCAATTAACTCTGGCCAGGTTTCTCTTGGAAAAAAATACCAACTTGGCATTGCTTCTCTGCTTTCTACATCAGTTTCTACCAGGTGTGATTAGTATAGGAAAAATCAATCCTTTCGCTAGCCCCACACACATCTTATGAAACCCTGGAAAAATACTCCATTGGATTAAGGGTGAATGCTTGACATTTTTCCTGCCTGCCGTAAGGGTTGCTGTTGTGTACCTCTGGCTTCTGTAACATTTAGGTTCTCTGGGAAGTTATCACTGTATGAGAGAAACAGAAGGGAAAAAAAATTCCAACAAAATATGTGCATGTCTTAAATCCATTAAAGAACAGTTTCATAGTACTACCAGACTCAAGGATACTTAAACTTAGTATCCCTATATGTTAATGGTTAATATCCTTTGGTTAAAGATGCACCTTTACTTATTTGACAGGACAGCCTCCCACCTCCACCCTGAGAGAGGAGATGGTGCAGTGCTCACCTCCTGTGTGCCACAGCTATGTGCCTTGAGAGGCAATGTGGCAGCAGCTAAGCACAAGTGACAGGCAGTGCCCTGCAGAGGCAGATCTTCACGGACACAGTAACAATCTGCAGTAAGAAGACAAACACAAAATTTTTGAACCTCATGTTTAATTAGCCTGTTAAATTCAGTTCTGAAGGTTTCCCAGTCCAGCTCTCAACAGCTCATCTCACCTATCATAGAAACACTGACTGGTTTGGGTTGGAAGGACCTTAAAGCTCATCTCATTCCACCCCTGCCATGGACAGGGACACCTTCCACTAGCCCAGATTGCTCCAAGCCCCATCCAACCTGGCCTGGAACACTTCCAGGGATGGGGCGCCACAGCTGCTCTGGGCAACATATACCAGTGCCTCACTCCTCCTCACAGGGAGGAATTTCTTCCCAATATCCAATCTAAACCTCCCCTGGCACTCCAAGCCCTTGTACACAGTCTCCCTCCATCTTTCCCATAGCTCCTTCAGGTACTGGAAGGCCACAATTAGGTCACCCCAACATTCTCGAGGCTGAACAATCCCAACTATCTCAGCCTTTCCCCACAGGAATGGTGTTCCATCCCCCTAATCCTACGAAAGTGGGGGTGAGTCCTTCATACAGCACCAGGAGCAGCCACACAGTACCCTGCAGCACTGTGTGTATGGTTTTATAAACACAAACTTGATGCTGCCTCTCTGGATGAGAAAAGTGTTTACCACCCATGGCACTGCTCCCAAAAACCCAGCCTGGGCTCCTGCACTGACCTCTTCATCATCAGTCACCTCTGGGAAGATGAAGAGAAGGCCCAGAGATCAAAAGGGTTTTATTCAATTAACCATTGATAAAGGGAATGATTGCAACAGCAGCTCCTACCAACCCAGAGCTACTCATTTCAGCATCTCCTGCACAGCACTGCTGTGCTACAAACCCGAGTGTAATTATACTCAATGCATGACAGCACAACAGGGGCACTACCAGCTAAACAAAGCTCAGCAAGGCTAATAACTGACGTTATTAGCAGTCAGTGCCATCTTTAATGCTCAGCCACATATCCGTCACTCCTTGGGACTGAGTCTGGTGGGAGGAGAGAGCTGGATGCCCTCAGGAAGAACTGCTGCTCCCTTCAGGTGCCACCACAGCACCCACAGTCAGGCCACACTCAGCACCACCAACTCTGTGCCTTCCTGAACTTCCCTCCTGTCTCAGCAGGACCAGTCCAAATCCAGATTATGGACACATGCACAAACCACCTTTAGTATATATAATGATTAAGTCAAGGTATCCGAATTACATCACTACTAAAGAATCTGAAAGAAAAACAGTCCAAAGACTTGGTTGTCAAGGTCAATGATTACCAAGTTATCACTGCCAGGATATGTGATAACTCAGGATTACAGGATGTGTGACAACCAGGATTACAGGGGAGCATTGACAGACATCCAAACATTTCATTCTCCCTTTTTGTTCAAAAATCCTGTTTTCTACAAGTTCTCTATCATCCAAAGCTTCTTTTAGAAGGATTTTAATTGAAATTCTTCAAATTGTTTCAGGTCAACTCTTTTTATTTTGTTTTAACAACACAGAACAGACAATTTACTGTGTTTATACCTCCAGCCATCTACAATTTTTCCCTCATAGAAACTGCTGCATCTTATTCAAAGAATAAAACACCAAGAGGATCCAACACAAAACAACTCCATTTTCAACAGCCAGTCCCAAACAGCTGATTTGAACTAACAATCTGCAAACCACACATCAGAAGTACATGTGCTACAAAGGGTTTGCAGTTCATGCTCCTTCCCCTATATGAACACTGAAGCTCAATTCATATTAAGAGATTCAGAAGCCTTAGAAATAAACCACTAGAAAAATTAGGAGGGAAATTACCATTTTCAAGTCATTAAGGCCATTTAAGAAACAACAGCTCTGGGAAAAGAGGTTATCCTGGGAGAGGGAGATTTGAAATGGAAAGTAATGGGAGATCTTGGGCTAGATCACTTCTTTAAAGCTTTTCCAAATCAATTAAACTGGTTTTAATACACTGTGATAGGTGTTCAGTGGCCTAGAAGAAGGCAATTTACAACTTAGCTCTGAATTATACAAGCTGTCAGAGACACCTTTACAGTTTGTATTTTCACTGACAGCCGCAGTTAGTTAATGAAAATTGAACCATTCTGCTCTGGAAAATTAAATATAACACACAAAACAGAGGAAAAAGCCCCTGTAGAGAAGTCACAAATGGACAGGCATCAAGGTAAGGGCTTCAAAACATAATTCAAACATATGCTCTGGATCCAAGCTCAGCTCACATATAACAGGAAGATCTCCACACTATTTTTCCAAGAACCTTTCTAATGATTTTCCACTGCAGTGAATAGCTCTGGGAACCAGGACTTTTCCTTTGATCCGCTGCTAATTAATACTTCAAGTTCTTTAAACCCCAAATCCCAGGTTTCTTCTCTTCTATGGGATAGCCTTGAGAGGCCAAGGAGAATCACAGAAGGTTTGGATTGGAAGGGACCTCAAGGAAGGTCTAATTTGGGTATGAGGCCCAGGCACTTCCAAGCTTATACCTGCAAGGCCCAAGTCCCCTGATGGCACTCTCAAACCAGCTCAGACAGCTGAAATGTTGCGTGTTTTCACAGCACAGCAGTGAAAGCACATTAGCCCCTGAGAAAGCATTAAGAGAAGCACTAAAATAGTTGGCTGTGAGCAGGGGAAGTGGATGTCCAGTTGGATACAAGCAGAATCCATACAGAGCTCTAGATGCAGTAAGACCCTCAGTAGAAAAGCAGACCACTGCTTCACACACATACCAGGAGTGCTCACATCGTGCTCAGGTTAAGTATCAAAGATCACTCATTTCCAAGGGGAAATAGTCATGATGGACACTAAAAACATAGAATCATAGTATGTTAAATGGTTGGGATGGACCTTAGAGATCATCCAGTGCCAATCCCCTGCCCTGGGCAGGGACACCTCCCACCAGAATAGGCTGCTCAAGGCTTTAGCCAACCTGGCTTTGAACAGTGCCAGGCTTGGGGCAGCCACAGCCTCCCTGGGCAACCTGTGCCAGTGTCTCATCGCCCTCACAGGGAGAAGTTCTTCCTGATACCTAATCTAAATTTCCCTCTTTCAATTTCTCCCCATTACTCCTTGTCCTGTCACTGCAGTTCCTAACAGAGTCCCTCTGCAACATGCACAAAACCTGGGTGCAAAAGCAGGAGGTAGCTTAGGCATAGAGCAGGAGAAGACAAGGAACAGAAGGCACAGCCTTGCTACAACACTGCATGGCAGAGCAGGACACTGCCCTGACTGCAAACACGATTGCTCAGGAATACAAGAAGCCAGCAAATCCCCTCAGCCACTGCACATCCATCCCCCAGGGATGATGAGACAACATGGAGTGTCTAGAGACCAGCATCATTCCTGCACTGCTGTTTGGGATAACCTTGTCCTCAAGGACTAGAAGGAAAGGCCTTGAGCTGACACAGGGCAGAGTCAGAGGAGATGTTAGGAAAAAGGTTTTCCCTGTGAGGATGTTCAGGCCCTGGGATATTGCCCAGGAAGGTGGTGAAGTCACCATCCCTGAAAGTGTTTGAGGCATCTAGATCCGGTGCTGAAGGATATGGTTTTGGGGTTCCAGCAGTGACAGGTTAATGGTTGGACTTGATGATCTGAGAGGTCTCCTCCAACCTTGATGAATCTGTGATTCTATTATCAGTGAAGAGGTTGTAGAGCAAACAAACCCCCAAATTTCACCTAGCCCTTTCTCACAGTGTACTTGAGTGTTTGAAGCTCATTTAAAAAGGCAAAAATCTCTCTCACATCTTACATTGTGCTCCTGTAATTCCATAACATAACTATTTTCTTGGAAAAAGAATTCAGACCAAGTTCCAACTGCAAGAGTTTGAACACAGCCTGTAAATCACACATGGGCAGTGGGTGAATGCTGCACCTTCTCCTCTAGGGGTAAACTTCTTTTCCACAGGAGGAAGCAAGGAAGATTCATTCCAATATGCCTAGAGGCAACAGCAGCAGAATTAATTTAAGTTCACCAGAGTTTTTGAGGCATTGAGAGGCTCTCAGCATGCAAATGCTGAGAAGGCATTTATGAAGTAATGCTGTATTTGGAAAGAGAGGGAAAACCTTGGCCTGTTCCAGCCTTCCTGCATTTAATTATAAGTTATTATGAGTTGTCACAAGCCCCAGCTCACACCCAGGGGCTGCTGCCACCATGTACTTCACAAAACACAGTATTTCAGCCTTTTAATTAATCCACCTAACAAAGAGACACAGCAACAGTCTTTACAGGCTAAAACAGTCTGTTAACACTCATTGGCTTAGAAACGTTTGTGAGAGCTGTTCTACTTCTCATGGTAGAGGCAATTTGTTATTACTATGTACAGGATATTTAACAATACAGAAGTTTGACAGAGCAACAGTACACAGTAATAACTGGTGTTCTCCTCACCTTGTGTAGAGAGGGAGGATGGATTTAAATCTAGCACATGTAATGAGTTTGACACCACAACTCTCTGGATTACAAAGGCTTGCCAAAGCACACATCTTCTAGACCACTGGAAAATTCAAGAGCATCATCTCTAAGACGAACAACCACCATCCTTCTGGTTTAGGGGGCTGGTGAGAAACCCATTGACCAGTTTGCAGGAAAGCATGTGGCAGTTGAGAGGATGTGTGGGCAGAGGGAGTTTCCTTACACACATTTACGGTTATTGTGAAACTCCTTGTTTGGAATTATGCACCTTTTAGATAAAAAGTCTGGGAAGGAAAGCTCTCTAGGAAAGCACCCTGTACCAATCACTCCTCTTCCCAACTGTCAGATCCATATGTAATTTCCCTGGACAGAGGGAGCTCCTCTACTGTTGAAACCCCCAAAACCCTGCAGAAATCACAGCAGGAAATGAGAACACTCTTCTCCCTGCTGGCTGAATGCCTTGAGTGTGCAAAGCCAACTCAACCTCACACCATGGTGCTGCCACTTGCTGCCCCACATCAAGAGTGCCACTGGATCACAGCCCCCTGCTGCACACCAGGGAGTTGGCGCTGCCTCGGGAGCCCCTGAGGACATTGCTTTTGCAGCCACCTCAATGCCACCAAGCCACAAACCCCTGCAGTTTAGCAGAGGTTCACCTTGTGCCCTTCTGGGCACTGAGAGGTTACAGTGAGGAACTGTAAAACTGCCCCACTGTCCCTTCAACAGAGCTGCACAGAACCACTGACACTGCCCCAGTTTAGGTGGTAAGAAACACAAGGACTCCTGGACCTTGTGCAAACCAGAAATAAAGCCAGCCCAGTCCCAGACAGATTTCACTAAGCTTTCCCACACTATTTTCAGCCCAGCAAGAGGCTTAAAAATGCGCATTCTGATCTGGCTGGATGTAACTCACACAAGTGTCAGGCTCACTCTAATGGGGTGACATGGACTTACTTTCATACCCCAAACCTTCCCAGAACTGCATTTAAATGCAATGTCTCCCCCTGGTAGGAATCATTCTGGAGGCAGCAAGGATTGCTGATTCTCAGTGTAATTAGGAGATAATTTTACCTCTGTCACTGGATTGATTGCTCTAGTGCTTAACTGCACTATTAAGCAAATCATTAGCTGACATGTGGCACCTTTTCCATCTGACAGAGCAATGCTCAGTGTGGGGAGGATGGGGGGAGACTCCAGAGAAACCACTAACTCTGATCCTTAGACTGCACATGTAAAGGCTGCAGCTATTAAAGCACAGCTTGGGCCACCAAATACACTTTATCATTACAACAGGGGCAGGATAAGCAGTTGTGACTGTAGTCCAACCTGTGTCCCACATCCAGGTCACCTGTGAAGGACAACAGAACATCTAGACACTGGAATCATCACCGAGGAGCTTCAGCAGCACTACTGTGCATGAGAGTTGTAACAACCAAGTAGACAACCATCAATTATCTGCGCAAAGACTCTTCCTGAGGGGTTTTTACAACCCTGAGGTCTGGGACTGCCTGTGGAATGTCACAGCAAAGGGCATTGGAGCCTATCAGTTCCAGCTCTGAAATGTTGCTTTATGTGTTTATCATTCTAAGAGGAAATACAGCATGTTCAGTCATCCACTGCTGCCTGGGAAAGGCTCCTGTGCTCCCTCACATCTGTTTGGAACAGCCTAACCCAAATGAACACAAAGTTAGACAGAACAGTGTCTAGCAAGGAGCTTATTTCAGAACCACACAACAGCTGGCTAAGCTCTATGAAGGGAGTCTTTTCCCATCTACTCCACCTGGCAATTCCTTCAAGGATCCCAAATGAAGTAGTTAAATGATTTCTTACTGTTTGATTAACAAGTCAGTGTAGCTAAATAGATTGTTAGAGCATCAGTGAGTCATAAACAGTCAAGTTCAAACAGCTGTTTTCTATTTCTAGGAAACCCTTCTGTCCCACACAAAAGTGGAGGAAGTGGAGGAATTCTGCAAGTCTGTGGCATCAAAGCCTCCTGCAGCAGCAGCCACAGCTGCTGACTTGGCCAACTACCTGCCCAGCAGCTGCTTCAGCAATGCATTTCCTACACACCTTGTCTCTGAACCTCCAAGTTCTTGTTCTTTGCTGGTGTGAGGATGAAAGGCAGTTCCAGTGTCCTGATTTCTCAGCAGTGGATTTATAACCACAACCACAGGCATTTTGCAGTCCAACCCATGACTGAAATGCCCCTGAGAACACAGTTATTTCTGAGCTGAAGTTTCCTTTTAACAAGGGACTGTGTAGAGCTAAAAATATCAGTTCCCTCCAGGAGACAAGACCTGCCTCTGTGCAGTAACTACCTTTGTCTGGTCCTCAGGATCAGCAAGACAAGGCAAAGACTTGCTTGCAATGAAGGCTGGGATAATAATGGAGGCTTTAAACCAATGTCAGTGTTTGCTCTTCACAGAAGGGACACTTCATAACAGCCATTTGGGTGACTGGCACCTTCACTTTTCCTATGTGCTACAGCACCTGGGAACAAGAGGAGTCTGAGACAGGGACCAAGCAAAGACATTCCATGTTCCTTAAAAGGAATCTCACATGACAGAAATGGCTAAAGTATTAACACAAGGATTGTGCGTCCTTATACTGTTTTACTACACTGCAAGGAAAAAACCCTCCAGGTCTCCTGCAAGTCAATCCTGGGAATCTATTTGCCCTGCTTTTTGCCACAGTAGCTGAGTTTCCAGTCCCAGGCCATAGGGAAGGAGCTAACCTGGCCCTGCTGGGAGACCAAATAAAATACCAGCTGGGCTTTTAAAGGTCTCCTTTAGTGGCTTGACCTTAAAGCACAGTTCATACTGTCAGCACTTTGCTGCCCATTGCAGCAGCTATTTGCCTCGAGGTGCCAAGCACAGTCACTGGTGCTTCACAGGGTGAAAGCATTGCCATGAAGTCACCATCGTCATCTTAGAAGTGACACCCACAGCCAGGGGACAACATGAGAGAGCACCCAGAGTCAGCTGACTGGCTTTAAAGCTGTTGCTGACAGCACCTATGATTTGTGGAGTTACAATACGTTGCAGGTGTGGAGCTGTCTCAGGCTGCGAGCACTGCAGCCTTCAGCTGGGAGCAGCTATCAACAGGAGCAGGATGGAGAGCTAAGGCATGAGCTGCCAGTGCTGGCACTGTTGGGGAAGCTCTGGATGTCAATGCCATTAAAACAAACAGTTTTGTAGAAACCTCCTGAAAGAGCAGAGAGATTTGTAAATTCATTTATTATGAAAGAAAAATGAAGGCTTCAAGCAACCCCAAAGCTTTATAAGCATTAACATACCAGAACAAAAAACAAACCCAGAGATGACTGAGAAGGCTGTTTTCCTCTATTTTTTTGAGCCAGTGCATTTGTACTCCTGATTTTTCCCCCTTAGGAGAACACCATTCAGTTCAGTGCATGGAGCAAACAACAGATACAAGTCACACACATACACACGACAAGGGAGATTCTGTTCAACCACTTCATACATATTTCAGACTGTAGTTTTCCAACATTTTTTCTTCATTCCTTTTTTTTTTAAAACACAGCTTGGAAACAAGCAGCAAGAGCTCCAGTAGGAATCACACCAACCTTTCCAGGCCATGTGGCACCTGACACACAGGTGTGCAAAGCTACAGTCACACTGCCCTTATGGATAGGAGGACACACTAGTGACCAACATCAAGTGAGAGGTAATAAGACTTGGAGATCAGCAACCCCTTTCTGTGCACAATAACCCAATGGCAAGCAGTGTCAGAGCCCCAGTCTTGTCTGTTGGGCACAGACAGCACGGTGGAAGGGGATCAGCTCCTACAGGCAGCCCAGCTGAGTTCATACACCCAACATCATCATCACTTATCCTTCTTGGCCTGTGCACTTCAGCCTGAGTTGGACAATCTATTTGTGCTTGATGTCTGTGTCAAATCCTTGCTAAGGAGGGATAAAGTTTATTGACTGGAGGAAGACCACTGTCTGTGTAGAGGTACATGGGCAAATCACTTGCTCTGCACCTGAATTCTCTTCTTTCTTTCCTACATGAAATCTTTCATCTGCAAGAGCTGAATGAGTAGTTTAAGAAAGGCAGTGAGCAACTATGTCTTGAACCTAACAGAGCACAGTCATTTCGATTTATTCATAGTATGTTTTCAGAGAAAATCTAAAATACAAGTGATGCATGGCTGGGCTATGCCACACATCAGGAAACCCCTTACATTCCATGTGCAGCTGTTTGCTCAGCTGTCAACAGCCTCGTGGCACTGCTCATGGGCAATAGGGGCTGCCCCTGCCCTGTATATCAGTCCCTCCCACCACTCTCATCTCAGCAGCTTCAAAATGCAGCTCATGGCACTGTATGGAACACACACCTCACTAACACTAGCACATCACACACTTCTCCATGCACACAGAGATAAATAAAGCAGCCAAAGCTTTCTCTCTGTAACTTCAGGGCTGGTCAAGAGTTGCAGGCCTAGCCTTAGAGTGAAAGGTTTTGTCAAACACTACCAGTTTGTACTTAAAATGTGAGTGGAACATGCCTCTGCTAGTCATCAGTTTAAAAATAACGTGTTTAGGAGATCAAATAATATTGCATAGGGAAAACAAATAGCATTCCTGGGAGACAAAGAAGAAACAGTGGGTCAGCTGCAGCTCTCCAGGAGTAAACTCATGGCAGTGAAGTGGCAGGAAGAAGCAGATTCACAACACCAGACTAGTAGGAAGTGAGTATGAGACACAAGGATCAAAACCATACTCCGAATGGAAGTTTGAGCTACCAAATGTCAGGTACTGATTTGAAATCTGTTTCTCTATGGCCATGAAAATATTCACTTGCCCCTTAGCACACCTCATGTCAGGGTTGCTTAATGGGCCACAAGATGTGCAGCTCTCCCCATCCCCTTGCACTGAGCACATACACCTGAGGGAATGCAGCAACTGCACCTGAGCCCATCCTTTGGGATCAGGCAATGGGTCAGGAATAAGCTGCTTCAGCATTTTACTTCCACTGGTACATTTGCATGTGCTCATCAAAGGAAAACCTCCCATTCCCTCCCAGCTATCTAATTCCTGTTGAGCCTTTCCCCTTCCCAGACACCATCCCATATCTGAACATTTCACAGCTACAATCTACCAGAGGAAGGACACCAATGCCTTCCACTGCCCCAAGTTCCCAGTCACTGGGCTGTACTGGGTTGCTGGCAGTCCAGTATATCCCCCAGGGACTCAGCACACCCCAGCACTGTGCAGTGTGGTGCTCCTGACAGGCTCTGCTAACATCCCCATTCTCCAGGTGCCCTTGTCCTGTCAATCCATTGCTCATTGCTCTTTATTACAATCCAAGAAAACTTCCATAGACATTTTCCCTAAGTAGTGAGGAAAAACATCATACTGAGCTGTGCAACCTTCATTAGCTTCTTGGCTCACACACATCAGCAAAGTTATCACTGGCTCAGACAAAGATATCCAGAGATATTTAATGCAGTTAAAATATTTCTGGCACAGAAACAAGAGGAAAAATTGTAGTGTTTCAATGCTTGGCCAAATTTGTTACAAAATAGGAGAAAGTACTTCCTAAGCAAGTTTGTCCACTGAGCTGTGCAACCTTCATTAGCTTCTTGGCTCACACACATCAGCAAAGTTATCACTGGCTCAGACAAAGATATCCAGAGATATTTAATGCAGTTAAAATATTTCTGGCACAGAAACAAGAGGAAAAATTGTAGTGTTTCAATGCTTGGCCAAATTTGTTACAAAATAGGAGAAAGTACTTCCTAAGCAAGTTTGTCCATGAGATCATTGCTTTGTGGTCTACATCAACAGTGCAATTCATCACGAAACTACTGTCAAGGACCTGCCAAAACCAGAGGGATAACAGCACAGACACTGCAGACGTTCCCACATACAGGCAGGAGTGTGTGAGCACACTCAGGCTCTTCATCCTCTGCAGGAGGAGCTGCTCAGGAGAGATCTCGGAATTGAAAACATTTATTTTCCTGTTTAAAGGAAGCAATGAGTGTAAATTGTGTTGTTTCTCAAGCAGTCTCTGCCTTACTCTCTCCAACCCTCTGTTTGCACAGCACTTAAACTGCTCACTCAGTTCTTTCAGATGAAAGATTTCACATAGGAAAGAAACAAGAGGGAATTCAGGTGTGGAGCAAGTGATTTATCCATGCCCCTGGCACACAGACAGTGTTCTTCCTCCAGTCAATAAACTTCATCCCTCCTCAGGAAGGATTTGACACAGACATCAAGCACAAATAGTCCAACCCAGTGTGAAGTGCACAGGTCAAAATATTTTATCCAGCTCCCAGCCATTCTTATTTCTGCCTGGCTCCCTGTAAAAGAAACTTCTCTTTTATACCAAAGGTGAATTCCCACCAGCTTTTGCTTTATTCCCCCAACTTCTCATCTGCCCTTAAGCATCCTACTCCTCACTGCACAGGGTACACTGCCAGGACACTGTTACTTCACTCAAACCCTCCAAGAGTTCTGTTTCTGCTCTCTCTGCTTTAGGTTTAGCCTTTGTGCTTGGCCCTGGTGGGGCTCAGCCCCCCAGGCTGTCACACGGGGCACATGCACTGCCCAGGAGGGAACACAACTGCTGTGCTAAGCAGCATCAACTGCAGGGACAGAACCTCAAAGAGTTCTGCTGCCAAAGAGCAGAGTAACTTCTGGTATAAAATAGCCTTATAGTATCAAAGAGCAGATGAGTCATCAGGGGGAGATGAAAAGGAATTGGTTTTCTAATACTGCCAGTAAAGGAAAAAAATGGTTTGTGGAAGAGACAAGTTACAATCATCAAACACAAGTTCCTCCCGGTGCATTCTCCCCTCTCGTGGAGGTGTCACTCTGATGCATCAGTGGATGTGAGACCAATGCAATCCTGCATCCTGTGCCTTGGAGGAGTTATCTCCCAAATCTGCCTGGGAATTGTTTAAACATTACACAGGCTGCAAAAGGAATAAATCAAGCCTGACTACTGAAAACAGAGGGAATTCATCTGGCAGGCTGAGACAACAGGTTATGAATAATGCACAAGGGGCAAGAGCCGAAATACCCAGTTCAGTCTATTACCTGCAGTGGGGATGAAATAGTTGATTCAATTGAGAGCAAAAGCTGTTCAATCCAATAAGTGAATAAATATTTCAGAGCAATTTTGCCGTTAAACACTTGGAATTGCCCTGCTGGCCTGTATCACCCCAAAGGTATGAGGGGAGGGCAGCAGGGCTGGTGTTACAGCGAGGCTAAAGCAAACAGGGGGGTGGGTTGGGCAAAGGTTCTAGAAGCTGTGCCCTTTCCAAGGCACAGGCTGAGAGGGTGCACGAGGTGAGGGATGAGTATTCAGAGGATACACTGGCAGACTGCTGCTTCTGCCTTCAAAGGATTTAAGGGGAAGCCAAAGCTCAGGCTTTCCAGTAGGGATGACTTCAGCAGCTATCTGCCGCCTCTGCACTGCTCACCAGCACGGCCGAAAGCAGACCCAACACCAGGATGTGTGTGTCAGGGCTGTATCCCAAAGCCAGGGCTACAAGGGACACATCCCAGGAACTGCTGGGAACCAACTGCAGTGTCACTCTCCCAATCCAGGCTCACACAAACCCAACTCAAACTGCAGTGCCACTTCACAAGGGACTCCTTCAAGCGTAGCTTGAGACGCTTGAGGGGAAAACCTGAGTAGTTCTGCTTGGGGAGGTATGATGATTTCAGGTGCTGCTTTAGGAGAGCATCATGCTCCTCCCCTCTGCCCTGTCTTGGCTGCTGAGTAATACCAGAGCTCAGAAAACAGCTACCCAGACCATTTCACCTGCATTTGGCCAGCTCACTTCATCCCATCACTGCACTCTCAGCTGCTACAGGGAGCACAACAGGTACCACAGCACAAGTGCCACCTGGGAGTGCCAAGGTAAATCACTTCCACCAGTTAAGACCCCTGTTATTTCCATGCCATTTGTTCCAGAGGGTGATTGGGCACATAGTTCTCTCAGCAACTTGAAAATCTGGAAAAACTATTCATAATGGCCATTTGGCTTCTAAGGGAGGTAATTGCTCAGTGCCCAGGGGCAAAAGAGCAGACCTTGGGCCAAGACAGAATCTGCTGTGGATCAGCAGGAGATCCTTGCCAGTGCCTCTGGAATGTAATCACTGCACTATCGGTCTTTGGCTGCTTTTCCTGAAGGTCCTGTAGCTGTGAGGGATGTCACAGAAGCCCTCAGCCTGCATTTGGGAAAGAGGGTCAGAAATATATCCACTAAGGCTTATCTTTGCTCTGAGTAAGTTTCACATGATGACTTCTTCATCACACCTTTCTCCTCAGCCCTCAGCACTTAGAAGCAGTGAAGATCTATCTGGAAAATTACAAAACTGCAACCCACAAGGACTCGGATACCTCCAGAGGTACAGCCATAACAAGAAGGAAAGCATATTTCAGTGGGAAAAGCACAGGAAGGAAAAGGAGTTTGGGAGCAGCAATTGATGCTTCGGTCAAGCTCCAGTTCTGAAAGATTAAACACAGAAAGCTAAGTTCAATCCACTTTCCACTAAGGAAAACATAAATGTTCCTGCATTTAATCAAGCCTGGCAAAAGCTCTTTCGTGTTTTTTTGTGCTAGAGGTAGCAATTCTGCAACACAAATGAGTTTGGGGATGTGTGACTCCAAATCCAGGCAATTTCAGGAATCTCTGGCTTCAATAAGACAAGCCACCACACAGAAAAACTCATTTAAAATCACCAGCTCTGAAAACATTCACCACTTCCACTTTATTTCCCTGAAACGGCACTCACAGCCAGGGAGGTTTCCCTGCTCCCAGGTTCTCTCTGCAAACACACACCATGCCAACAACTGTGGAGCTCATACACTTTGGGGTTGACTCAGACCAAAGAGAATCACTAAAAAAGACATTTTTATGACTTATTCTAATTGAAGTTGAAATGCAAATCTCCAAGTCAAATGTAGCTACCTTAGGGGCACTTGATAGATCAATACTCTAAACACACATTATTCATAGCATCTAGGTTGACAAATGTAAAGCTGCTGCTAACCAGAATAATAACTAGACATAAAAAAAATCAGTGTATGGTGGCAAAAAATCCACAATCAGATACTTCTGAAGATTCCAGGAGAACTCTGGAATGATGATCCTTGTGGGTCCTTTCCAGTTCAGAACAGTCTGTGAAACACTGGAGATCTGATGTCTGGCTTCCCTGGAAGTTGCTTGAGGAGTGCAAAAGAACACAAATGAACCTATTTGTTCTCTAGATGCCTAAATATCTAAAAATCCAGTCCAATATGCCCCTAATTTGTACAGGGACTTTAACCCGTTCCTTATTAAGTTCTGTTTTCACACACCAGCAGAACACAATGGACCTAAAAACTCAGGAAAGCTTTCTTGACCAAGAGAAAGGAAAAATCACACGTACATGACAAAACAATGGTACATCTGCATTTGCTGCAAGTGCAAACAATATATTTAACATGGTACGTGTAATTCTGACTATTACAGACTGGAAAGTGATCCTAATGATGAGATATAATCCTTCTCCCTGTTGTATTTCACAAGCAGCTTTCCCTTAAAACATTAACATGCCAAGGTTTATGAGAATATAGTAGTTTAAATGGACTTTGGCACACTTAAGGCTATTCATGCTATTTTTTCCCATTGAGAAATAGGTCTGACAAAGACAACATGCATAAAATATAGGATTTTTAGGCATTATTATCACAAAATAGTCAAAGCCCAAGATCTGATTTGTGCTTTTGACAGTCAATATCTTGCATTTGACTTCACCTACCTTGTGATGGAAAAGAATAGAGATGTAACTGCCCAAGATTAAAGGCAAAGAAAAATGATTCACTCACTCTGGCACAGCAAATCTCTTGCAAGTGAGACCAAATAGTCATTGCCCATTAACTTGCACAGAAATCAGCTCTGCCTGGTACCTCCCAAATGGAGTAAATAACTGAGAATTCCAGCAGAGCCATTATCCATCTATCCCACACACCCCAAAGTGACTTTAAATCTCATCTGTCTGCAAAATATGTGCACAACCTGCAGTGACTGTGCTAAGGGAACAATTTAGAGGGTGTTGCTATGCTAATACAGCTGCACTGAGCAGATCCCAGAGCCAAGTGCCCCAGCCACACTGAGCTCCTTATGCACAGGACCTGCTCCTCTCAGCACTGCTCCAGGTTATGAATAGACCAAGGGCAGGGAATCCCAGTAATGTTCAGGGCTCTGCTTTGCCTTTTCTGCCAGTGAGGCTGATAACCAGAATGAGCATTTTGGACTGGAGGCCACGTCCTTCCTCCCTGGCACACGACAGGCTCAGAGCAGGAGAGGCCACAAGGAACACCCTTCGTGGCTGTGTTATGGCTCTGAGCAAGGTCTTCCTCTGACTCACCACTCATATTTCATTCATGCTGAGTGCCCCTCCCTGCTTTGCCTTTGCTGAGGACAAGCAGGGCATGCACAAAGCCAGGGCTTCCCCCACCTAACAGGAGATCTCATCCAAAATGCTCAGGGAGAGCTACCACCTGTGCTAGTGGCATCCAGGGAAGCAGGAGGAGCCTGTGCCAGTCCAGCAACACTGCTCAGCCATGGCTGAGGCTACTCAAACACAAGCTCCTCCCAACTTGGCACTGAACTGACAAATCCATTAAGAGAGTTTTGGATCCTGTCAAGAAATACCACTTGAGAAGCCTCAGTGTAGTTACAGTGGACATGAAGATCTCCATGAGTGGACTGAGAAACACAAGGTTTTAATAATCATAGAATCATAGTATGTTAAGGGGTTGGAATGAAGATAAGAGATCATCCAGTGCCAACCCCCTGCCCTGGGCAGGGACACCTCCCACCAGAACAGGTTGCTCAAGGCTTTAGCCAACCTGGCTTTGAACACTGCCAGGGCTGGGACAGCCACAGCCTCCCTGGGCAACCTGTGCCAGTGTCTTACCACCCTCACATAGAAAATTTCTTCCTGATATCTAATCTAAATTTCCCTCTTGCAGTTTATCCCCATTGCTCCTTGTCCTGTCACTGCAGTTCCTAACCAAGAGTCCCTCTGCAGCTTCCCTGGAGCCCCTTCAGATCCTGGCAGGTTGCTCTGAGGTCTCCACACAACCTTCTCCAGAGAATGAGTTAGTTGGCTTGGAAGAACCTTCAAGACCATCTTGTTCCACCCCCTGCCCTGGGCAGGGACACCTCCCACCAGAGCAGGTTTCTCCAGGCTTTATACAACCCAGCTTTGAGCACTGCCAGGGTTGAGGCAGCCACAGCCTCCCTGGAGGGAACAAGACTCAGTTGAGTTTTGTTAAAATTAGTTATCTAATCCCAGTTCTAGAGACAATCTCATTTTTTTCATGCCAGCACAGAACAGACTTAGAGACACAGCAATCCCTCAATTTCACCTGAAGGCACATGTTTAGATCCCATCTATGTACAAGCTGAAGCTCCTTGGGGTTTTGTTTTGTTGTTTAAAAACACAGGAGCTTTGCATCCTGGAAAATTACTCCAACTGCTACACTGTAGGGCAATCAGAAGGACAAAATTGTCTCAGTCTCTACAAAAAGCTCAAAGCACTGTATGAGAACTACTACAGTGAAGCATTTCTTGAACCAAACAGGTTGGCAACTTGTTTTCCATGAGAACAATTTGCAAGGAGAACACAGCTCAGAACTAGGGTCCCACCTCAAGCTGCCTTCACCACAAGTCCTGCACTTACCCCACACTGCTCTTAGATCAAGAAATCAACAACTCCTCCATCCTTCGGAGAAACCACAGCACTTGGCTAACGCTGCTGTGGGCAGCAGTTGCACCAGCAGCACTGGTCATGTGTGCCAATGTTTTATGCACCTCCCAAGGGTTACAGTCCAAAACCTCAGGCTGTGCAACCGCCCCAAACTCTGCCTCGTTTGGCACCCTGATTATCACATCTGATGTGCAGCACCATTTTTATCTTTACTTGCTCAAGCCTCACACAACCCACAGTGCTTCACCCCACACACGCATTTCTAGGCCACCCTGGAGCTCTGTGAGAGAAGCAAGTTTGACCTAAACCTTGCCCAACACTGCAGACAACAGGAAATCCAAAGAACAGACACCTCACCTACCCCTTGGGACTGCATCTTGAGCAGGACTAAGCTCTGGCACTGCTGATTCCCTGCATCCCTCTCCAAGTCTCTGCTGCCTTGCCAGCACATTCCTCCCTGCTGTCAGCGGGCACCATCACCTCACACTGCTCTGAAGGGTTTGCACACCATTTTACCTGCAAGGAAGCTTTAGGGAGGAAGCTTCCCTGGAACAGAGGCTGCTCACAACAGCAGATGACACAAATCCAGTGTCATTGTTTAGTTTACTCTCTTAATTAGGAGACCCCAGACTGTGCAGTGCTGACAGTGCCTTCCTGCCTCCCAGCTCCTGCCCATGGCAGCGCTCTGATGTCCTCTTGTTTACTCAAGCTCATCCAGGTTTTTCTGCAAGGAGTTATCCGCTAGATAAGAGAATCAATACAACTTGCTGTCCAGCCAGGTGGCTGCTGGCTTTCCTCTCTGTGGCACTTACAAGTGGAAGATGAGAAATCCCCCATCACCCCTACTCACATCTGGGGCTGATAGTGTCTTCCTAAACAGAAATTAAGGCTAGCATTGGTGGGAACTTAACCTAATTAAGAACCACACCACTTGCTGGCGGGTTTTTGGTTGCATTTCTCCTTGTTCCCTAGTGAATGCAACATGAGCATCACCAAAAGTGGTGGTTGAAGCTTTGTAGGCTTCAATTGATTAAAGCTAAGAAAAAAATAAACCCTCAAATATTGCATTAAGAGTTTAGAATAATTCTCTTCTCCATGAAGGAAGAGTTCCTCAGATGCATTTTTTAACTTTACTTCCATAAAAGCACAGTGGCAACTTTTAGTCCCACATGGAAATTGCCACATGGCTGGATCAGACCTTTGTTTTCTCATTGCTTAGAGATGACCAATGAACTATAAACACACAACTCAACAGAAGTTGCACTATTCATTTGAGGGTTTAAACTCACCCTGGAGACCAAGCAATGCATCAGCACTCTGAGACACACCAAAACAGCTCATTTTTTCTCTTCCACCCCAATATCCCTTTGTAATAAACCCAAGTTCACAGTCAAATTCCTCTTTCCTCAGAATCCTGCACAAATTTTGAGAGTTCTAATTTAAACCTTCCCTTAGGCAGGCAAAGGCTTCTCAACACCACAATCATCTCATCAAAATGAAATCCATATTAAACAGCACAGAAGTGGAGAAGCAGCACCTTGAGCTTGTTCCCCCTCTAAGTACAGGGTTAAAAATACTCCAAATTAATGCCACATCACTCCCCTCTGCCCCAAGTGCAACTCCTCTCTGCCCAGTGGGCAGGAAATGCAAAGCACCTTTCAGAAGGATCCAAGTGCTGCTATCCAACACAGCTACTGCATTAAAGATAAGTCCTGCCTGAGCTGTCTCTCAGGCCTCAGCTTGCCCTCAGATCACACTGCAGTTTGTGCTTTACAATGGCTACAAAAGGCACAAGGATTTCACTCCAGATGCTGTGACTGCTCCAGGGAGAGAACAAAGTGGGATTGGAAAGGCTACTAAACCTGCAGACAGCCAGACCATGTCTCTCTCACCACAGTTGCCATGTGTGCAGGGACAGCAGCTCACTCTCAGGCCTCAGCTTGCCCTCAGATCACACTGCAGTTTGTGCTTTACAATGGCTACAAAAGGCACAAGGATTTCACTCCAGATGCTGTGACTGCTCCAGGGAGAGAACAAAGTGGGATTGGAAAGGCTACTAAACCTGCAGACAGCCAGACCATGTCTCTCTCACCACAGTTGCCATGTGTGCAGGGACAGCAGCTCACAGAAACCTCCCAGGAACGCACAGTGAAGGTACCTAGCAGCCAGGCACTGACACAGGGACAGCCAGGGAATGTTGCTGTGCCTCTGCCCTTCATGTTGGCTACCAGGCTGTAATGTTCCACACACCTCAAATAAGTGTGTGGCCGGTGCCATCCTCTGAAATTCGGTGCAGGAAGAACATAGCTGAAGCCACTGGTACCACCACACACCCCTCCAACAAAGCAGCACCAGCCTGCACAGGTATTGCTCCGCCCCAGTACAGGCAGCCTGCATCTATTTCCAGCTGCACTTCACACCAGCCACTGCAAGAGACATCAAACCCAAGTTCTCCTGCTTCACAGCAAACATTCACCTCTACAGCACATGTTTCCTTGAAGCCCTGTGGTACAGGGAGGGGAGAGCAAGGCTGCACTCACCTTGTTTGATACCTCACAGCTCAGGGCATTAGTCCCAACTGGATGTACAGAGCAATCTGCTTCATTCACCACAGCCACTGTGGAACCACACAGGTACTGATAATGGGGACCACCAAGAGCTGAGTGTGAACACAGCAGGGCTTGGCAGAGTCACCAAGACCTGGGCTGCTACTAAGAACACCTGGAAACCTCCACACAGAGAAACTGAACTGAAATCTCAATATATTCATAGAAACAACCAGGTTGGAAAAGACCTCAAAGATGATCAAGTCCAACCCTACTGTGGTTACTAGACCATGGCACTAAGTGCCACATCCAGTCTCATCCTGAAAACCTCCAGGGACAGTGAATCCACCACCTCCCCGGGCAGCCCATACAACAAGGTTAGTTTGTAAATGGCCTCAACAATTCTGACATGTCCAAAGGAACTGTTCATTTGAATTGGCCTTCAGATGCTCTAATTCAACATAGGTGATGCCAGTTCATTCCTGCAAACTGCTTATGTTGCAGGTAGTCTGAAATGATATACAATATTTCATCTGCAGAGAACAGGCCTGAGGTCCAGCTAAGCAAAGGGTGACAGAGAAATTATCTCTACTACACATCATCATCCAGCTGAGACAGAGATGTTAACATGCAGATGCGTAATACCCTAATTAGCGGTGACATTTTTTTCCTCTTGCACTGCCAACAGGTCAAATCGTTTGAGTCGCTTTGGACAGCGAGAGACGATGTCAAAACCGGCTGTTCTGGGAAATCCCACGCCTAATAACGGCTTTGCTCCCCCCCCTCCCCCGCCCGCGAGGTTCTCATCCCAGGCTGGAGAATGGTCCATGGATGTAATGAATACAAACAAAGGGATTTCCCGCTGATGCGCAAGTGCTCAAGATGAAACTCCTCCCTTCCCTCCCTGCTCCACAGCCCCCGGTAACTAAAGCTCGGGGCTGACAGCACTCCGATCACATTGCTCCTCAGCTCCTTGATCAAACCGAACACAGACACCGTCCGTTTGTCTCCTTATCCCATACACAATTCCTTCTTAGGAAAGGAAAGCTGCTCCCGACTCTGCCGCTCCGGCGGCGCCTGGAAGGGAAGGGAATCCCCTCTGCGTTATCTAAGGGGATGCTATAGAGACAC
>NW_008682014.1:0-1133 GCF_000695815.1 Acanthisitta chloris
CATAAGAGCTAGCCAAGGGGTTGGGGCTTCGGGGCTGGTGTTTTGGTTTGTGTTTTCAAAGATCTCCAAACACTGGTGTGCGCCAAAGGACAGGGAGAAAAAAAATATGGAAAACAGCAATAAATCAGTCAGCTTTGTCCTCTCTGCGTCGTCCACAGGAATGTTTGTCTCCTCTTAGCATCGGGAGCTCCTCGGGCACTTTCAAGTCCTCCTCTTTCTCCCCTCTCCTCCACCTCCAGCGAGCTCTTGGGGTGGGCAGAGAGAGGCGGCACACACTCTTCAGGTTAAACTAAAAGGCTGTCGGGCTATGAGTCCTCCCCTTCAGAGAAAGCAGTCAGGCTAAACAGGAGAGAGGCACCAGCTAAACTGAACTTGGGCGTGCAGTGACCAGCTGGGCATCTTTGTGTCCTGTGGCTACTCTTCCAGAGGCAGAGGGAGCCAGAGACAAAGCAACAGGACAAGGAAATCATAGCCCTTTATTTTCCTTCTTTGGGCTTCTTTCTTTCTCTCTATGTCCCAGGACACTTCCTTTAAAGATGGTCACAGAATTTGCCACCCTCTTTCTATGAATGTCTTCTGAAATAGAAGTCCCTTCTCCTCCTCCTTCTCCCTCCCTCCTTCCCCCTCGCCCCTTCCCTCTCCTCGCCCCTTCCCTCTCCTCTTCCCTTCCCTCTCTTCTCCCCTTCCCTCTCCCTACCCCTTCTGCTCTTGGGCAGAGCTTGGTGCCCTTCGCTGGGAATTGCGTTCACGTGTCTTTCGTAGAAAAAACATATTATTTCCAGCTCCCCCCCCCCCCCACCCTCTCACACACAAGCACACATTCACACGTACACACACACACGTTGTCTCCCTCTCACACAGGCATGCACGATTTTTTTTTCTTCCCCATCCCTCCTCTTCTTTTGAATCAGCAACACTTTTCTTTGCAAGGACTCTCGGCAAGGCTCTTAGAGAGCAACCGAAGAAGTCTGCTCCAGCTTCTTTCCTCCGAGTTAAGTAGCAAACCTGCTTTCTTAATATATCTTCTCGTGTGTGTGCTCCCAGCTCCTGTTTTACTTGGAGTTTTTCAGGAGGATCCACACTCCGCCAGAGAGCCGTGAACTGTGGAAATATAGTCCCGATCCGGCTGCAGC
>NW_008682014.1:1146-35890 GCF_000695815.1 Acanthisitta chloris
GGAGGAGGAGCAGGAGGGAGGAGAGGTGAAGAGGCGGAGGGAGAGGTCTTGCTGGGGCGGGAAGGGAAGAGGCTAAAGGTGATTTGAACTTGTTTTTAGCCTTTTCCTAATGACATCTTCCTCCGTAGGAGTGCATCGCCACCTTCCCCACACGTTTATTTTGCTTTCACTCCTCCGAGCACTTTCTAGTTCTGAGTTGTCAGCTGGGAGGATTGGGTTTACCTCACTCGTGTTGCTGTGGGTAAGGGCGGGCGAGGGGGCGTATTACATAATTAATCCTTCCAACTTCACTTTCCGCAGCTCCATCTCCAGCCCACTGTTCTCACGTTTCTGTTTTGTTTTTATACGGAGGAGGTGAGAAAATAATGCTGTTGTGTGGGTGTGTGTTGCTCGAAGGATTTCAGGGACCAGAACAGGATTGCTGCTCCCTGAACAGTTAGAAATAATTTCCTCTGGGGGTGCCAGTGGAGACCTGAAGAAGAGGTTTGAAAGATTACTTCTGATGCATATTTTAAGGACATAGCCAGCTCAGACACTACATCAGTAAGAGTGATGATAGATCTGGGGTTTTGAATTTTTGTCCCTTGCAGACTGTTTTAATATCTCTCAATTAGAGCTTATCCTCAGCTGACCTCTGAAACACTGATATACCATGAAGTACTGCCAGACAACAGGAGGTCCCTGGGTGCATAGGAGGTGGAAATATTCCTGGAGGTGGGAGAATGGAGGTAGAGAATGTGAATTTGAGAGTAGAGAGCAGAATTATTCCCCCGCCCCATGGGGACAAGGAGGTGGGGCCAAGAATATTAAATAAGCAAATTTTTCCCTTTTACTTGGTTGACCCTCACAAATTATTGCTCAGACACAGATGAGTAGGTATGCAATAGATTTCAGGAATTTGTAATAAATCACATAGAATTAAGCAACCTAGGGAAGCAGAAGGTGTGTGGTATGTTGAAATGTCAAGTGACAATGAGAATATGCCATGTAGGGCACAATGGTACCATATCATAGACTCATAGAATCGTAGAGTCAACCTGCTTGGAAGAGACCTCAAAGATCACCGAAATGGTTTCAGAATGAGAGATGAATATAATATGTTATAGACACACATGCCATGCAGCTACTGGACTTCTATGAGTTACTTTGCCAAACCATTTGATAATTCAGCTTTTCACAAGCTTCTACATCCTCCCTATTCCTTTCAGCTCACATTTATTTTAACACCTTAAGTCCTTTCATTAGCTCCACACCACTGCTAATTTTTCAATAATCATCCTTTGTTTATATATTGGAATTTAATTTCACACCTTCTAGGCATGAGGCTCAAATAATGACAGAAGTGGAAGCAGGACATCTCACCTGTTCTTTGGGCAATTTATAGAGCTCTTGAGGATCTTAAAACCCTTCACACATGAAAACCTTTATAGCTGTTGCTGAGTATTCCAAAGCTACCCTCATAGTCTTGAGCTATGGGCCTCTTTCTCATCAAGTACTTGGATTTCTAGGTGGAGGGATAAGGGAAAAAAGAATCTGCAGATAAATATTCAATGTCTCTGTAATCTTTGTCACAATGTTTTTCTCTACTATGGCATGAATATCTGGTGGTTAGTGAGTGCATCAAGTTTTAGTCAGCATGCATTTGGACTAACCTGCATAGTTTTAGTGTGTCTTGTCTATTTTCAGGTGATACATACAACTAAACTTAGCCTAATTAAACATTTCAAAATAAACCACTGTTCTATATAGAGAAAAAGAATTAGATTTTTAAAAACTACTCCAGAACATATTTTCCAGTTTACTCTGACAGCTGGGTTTGTATTTCTGGTACAGCTCAATCACTCTTTAGTCAGCTAAATGAGGCATCAGATTTTCAAAAGCACTCGGCAACTGGCAAAACTGGCAGGCAGAGATTTAATATATCCTTCCCTATTCTGCTTCAGATACTGCATGACTTATCCTGGCACCTATTCTTGTCCTCCTCCACCTCTTTGTCAACACAGATGATACCTGACTGCTCATCCTTGAACGTGGTGCTGATGTTTTACAGATACCAGGAAAACATCCAATCTCACAGTTTCCAGCATAAGGATGAATGTTTTGGTCCTGAACTCCTTTGGAAATCTGCCAAAAGGTTGGTGTCTTCACTCCTTTTATATCCTGTGTGTGACTGAGGAAACTGCTTTGAAAACACACACACCATTTGCTCTAATCTGCTTTATTCCAAAGGGAAAATGCTTTGTCCTGCAGTACTTTTTTTTTTTCTGTTTTTTTAAAAAATCAGCCACAAGTAAACGCTATTCCTTGTAGCATCTTTTAAGAGACTCAAAGCAGTGTGTTTACACATACAGATGTCTGTGTGCACCCACAGATACTTGGCCAGCCCTTCAGTTTGAATATGAGGCTTGGTGCAAGTCGCTGTTGGTACTGAAATTCACAGCAACACTGAACTTGAGGAATATCAGCTTTCATACATTTTATGGGACAAATTCTGCTCTCATGCATGTCAATAACAAATCCTACTGACATCTGTTGTTACCTGAAGGTGATAGGTGGCTATTGGAACTGATCTTGGGAACATATTTCTGACCCCCTGTTTTGTTAGACCTCAAGAAAATGAGTACTGTCATGAAGAAAATGTCATGGTAGTAGAAATGCATTTGTAACAAAGCCAGGAGACGTCAAAAGCATCTTCTGAGTTTAAATTTATCATGTATAAGTACATGTGAAGGTCACAAAGTATTAGAAATGGAGTGGTGCTAAAAAGAAAATGAAAAGGGAAGCATTTATTACTTCAAATTTCCAATAATAGCAGCTGTGGTTGAGGCTGCTGTGCTACTTGCTGAGTGTGGCAATAGTACTGTGCTGGCCCTCAGAAGATTCAGACTTACTGCCAGCTTTGTCATTAGCTTGGATGAAATCCAAATGTCTGTATTTGAGTTGGGGTAGTCCTGTGCATTGGTACAGACTGTGAAATTGCGTAGCAGTCCTGATGGAAAGCAGCCGAGGGTTACGGGGTGGAGGTGTAGCTAGGTTGAATATGACTCATACTTTCTCACTGCATAAAAGGCAAGCTGTATAATTATCTACATTAAATTGAAAGTGGCCAATAGAGTGAGGGAAGTATGATTCTCTCTCTCCTTGGCACTGGTGAGACTTTGATTCCGTGTCCAGAGTCTGGGGTATCCAGAGGACCCTAGACTCTGGACACAGAAGAAGAGGAAGGCTGATACATTGGAGATTGTTCAGTGAAAGAACTACAAAAAGAACTACTACTACAATGGTCTCTTCGGATACTGACCTCTGAGGAGAGTTGGGTGTGTTGGGTTTGGAGAAGAAGAGGTCAAGGGGCAGCCAATAGTGGCTTTTGATTAGCTTTAAGGATTGTAATTAAGATGACACAAACTTCTCTCGGTGCAGTTGGATCATCTGAAAAAGAGAAACAACTGCAAGTTGTGGCTTTTAACATTCAAATTCAGTATTAGCCAAAGAGTTTTCCTCCATATAAAATGCCTAACTTTTCTCTGTGCTTTATAAATCAAGGAAAGTTTGTGTTGTTTTGTTTTGGTTGGTTGGCTTTTTGTTTGTGTTTTGGTTCTTTCCTGTTTTGTTTGTTTGATTGTTGGGTATTTTTTAATTGAACGTATGAGCCTAAGTATAACATCAGTGAAATATATGATCTGCTAGAGATATAGATAAGGGCATACCTGAACAGGGGTACATATTTTTCCTTCTATAAAGGCTTTCTCCTCAAAATATTTCTTCTGGGGAAGAAATCGGAATGCAGTTGCACCTGTGTTGATTCCAATTGAAGCAGTTAAGAGTCACTTCAAACATTAATAATCTGGCATCATCTCAAGTAGGAGGCAATAGCAGTGCTCCAGTCAAACAATAGACAGGAAATAAAAGCATGAATAAATAGACTAAAAGAAAATATGAATAAGGAAGGAGGTCAGGTGAAAGACTAGCAAAAGAGGGCTGGCAGACAAGATGAAAAAGTGTGTAGCAAAGTTTTGCATAGGGAAGCACAGGGTAGCCATGATAGGCAAAGAAAAGCTGTGATGAAATGCTGAAGAAAGGAGAAGGTAAAATAGAATAGCACTTTGTGTCACAGGTATTCATATGACCTGATCAATGTTAAAACTGGATTACACTGGAATGTTCTATCATATAAAACAGAGTCCTTCTGTTGGGTCTTCCAAGCTTTCCTGTGATTCTCATTTCTGAAGCATTGGCCATCTCTTCCCCAATTGCTTATTCACAGGTCATAAGAAAGATTAAACCAGGAAATTTCACTGTGATTAATAACTTGCATCTTGATGAAAGGAAGAAGGCAAGGCATAATCAGCCTGTTTGACCTCAGACTTCAGCAGAAAGACTGAGTGTCAGGTGCCTTTCTTCCTTGTTTGTTTAGAAAGTGGGGAATAGCTTTAGACAGAGCAATCCTTGGGCTGTAAGTTTGCTTCATATTTGGATGAGAAAGTTTTGTAGCAAAAATCTATTCCTACTCCAATATCCCCACCAAATTTTGCTTGTTATCTGATCAAAGGAAGACATTTGGCAAGATCCTTTTGCAGCATCACTTTGCATTGTTCTTTATTGCTCAGGAAGTCACAGTGATTTCCTTTGCCTCAAAGCATATGTTTGGCAATCTTTCCAATTTCTTCATGCATCTTCTATCCTTACTATGTCTTCCAAATATTTCTTCTATTCCTGCAATTTGCCTATGTTAATTGTGAAGATTTTGAAGTGAATAGACACTGTGGATTGATTTAAAGACCTTGTTCTATTTATGCTGTTCTTTTCTGATCCTCTAGCTTCCCTCACTAACTCTTTTTTCCCCATGTATCATCTTCATCTTATTCTACTACATGAACACTAGTACATTCCAGTCTCTTCCTAGGAATCATTGTAGTTTTCAACCATTGATGCTAAGTTTGAGTGAGAAAGGATCTATCAGGAGCTAAACTGATCTGAGATACCCACTGTCACATGCCGAGAACATATGTCCAGGGCTCAGATAATTCAGTGTTAAATTATAGACACCTTGTCATGACTAGCCCTTAGCTATGCTTAGAGATAGTGAAACACCAGACAACTATTTCTGCAAGGATTAATTACCAGAATTAATTTTTTTTTTCTCTAAGGTCATAGACTTCATTTTATTTAACAACAGAAGCCCTTTTTTTGCAGTGAAAAAGCTGTAAACAATCTAAATTTAACCAAAATGTTCCTTCCGTTTTGTTTTCATTGGGAGTGCTAAACTCTGAAAAAAGTTGTAACTGGGTCAGCTGGAAGAAAGTCCCATTCTGACAACTTCTATAAAGGCCACCAAAGTGGGTCTCCAGTCCTCTGTGGTTTAGCTAAGCAGGCTATTGAGAACTGTGATTACTACAATGGCAGAGATAAATGGGCGTAATATTGTAATATGTTGCATGCTGACCTTGTTCAATTCCCAGCTAACCTTTTGAACAATTATAAATCATGCACTCAGAACAGACAGCAAAACACTTCTGAAGTTTCATGTCAGAGTTGTTATCAAGTTATGAGGTGCTTAAGAAATGTTATGCAAAATTTTTCCTTGTAAAAATAACATGGATATACTGGAGTGAGTTCCCTGAAAGAGCCATAACAATTAAGTAAGTGAGGAGCTCTCTCATATGAAGATAGGCTGAGAGTGCTTGATGGTACCCAGCAAAGGGACAAGAGGAAATGGACACAAATTGAAATACAGGGCATAAAACCATAAAGTTATTTCCTTTTTACTGTGAAGGTGTCCGAAGACATTTTGAAGTCTTCTTCCTTATACATGTTAAAAACCTGGCTATAAATGACCCTAAGTGACTTGCTGTAGTTGACAATCCTTTGAGTGGGGGGTTGAACTAGATGATTTCCAGATGTCTTTTTAACTTCAGTGATTCTATGATTATCTGTAATTCTGGAAGATCTATGAAAATGCCTTAGATAGCTCTGTCAGACCTGGCAAATAGGCATCTGTCTGCTTTCTGTCTCTTCTGTATTACTTTTGAAGTCTTGAAAAGAAAAGATTATATATGTATACTCTCGTACCAAGCTGATTTGATAAATGCAGCCAATACTTTCACAGAAAAAAAGCGTTGAGAGAAGTGACAGACTGTTGCTTGCGTTCTATTCTTGAGCGCTCACAGTGGAGAAGGTGTGTAATATAGTTTGTAGAGCTAAACCTCATTATAATGTCATCCCCCATAAGTTATCCATGGGTAGAGAATGTTGTAGCTGGGCACACAGCTTATCAGAAAGAAAGTGAAGTAATATTCTCAGAATCATGAACCCATCTTTTCGGAAATGAAATGCAAATCACTCGCTTCCATCCTATCTTGTCACTTTCTGCTCTTGTGTGATAGCTTTAAGAAACTTTCCTTTCTGAAACAAGCTCTACCTTCTGCATTATATTGTTTGATGTAATCTGAGATGGAATTTCTATACTTAAAAGACCTTTTTACTTTCATCTACTCTGCTTTTCTCTCCTGCTGGATTATAGCATGCTTAGCAAGTCTGAGGTGAAAACCAGATAGGTTAAAATGTCACTATTAATTCAAACAAGAGGTTTTCTTTCTTTCTAAGTATGAAATCTTAGCTTTTTCTTTGCTTTTTAGGATATAGTCTGTGCTTAAACTTTTGAATTGATGTCACATGGAATTAGAGGAATTTAACTAGACCACAGATGAAGTTGCAACAATTGAAATTATGTCTCTCTTTTCTTTCTTTGCCCAATAGCAGGCATTCTGTCATCTTGGTTTCTGTCACTTTCTGTTCTTCAGGAAATGGTAAAGGCATTTATTTGCCTTCTTCGGTGATATGCATAATGTTTTGGGAACACTCTTGTAAATCATTTTTACTGGAAGATCTATGAAATATCACTTAGATGGCTCTGTCAGGTCTGGCAAATAGCTGTCTGTCTTCTTACTTTCTCTTCCATAACTGTCTTATACAGTAAGTCATTCTGCTAAGTGTCTCACGTTTTCCCCTTGTGAACAATTTTCTTCAAACACATGCACATGTGTTCAGCTGTCACTGTCAACAAGCAACCAACTGTAACTATGATAGTGGGTTGGCATTTTTTTCTTCCCAGTTTGGTATTTTCCTTCCTCTTCCATTAAAGAAAATTGCCAAAATGCTGCTGCCTCCCACTGAACAATGAAAAATAAGAAAGTCTGATCAGTACTGTGTGTATTTCATGAGCTGAGAACAATGTAGCTCATTTTTCAGAACCATCTAGAACTTAGCAAAAGTGAGGTCATTCCTCTTTAGAATGTTGTTTGATGATGGTCCCCAATAAATTAAAAACAATCAGGCTTTGGCCAGGTTATAGCATGGAGTCAGCACTCTGAGGGGCCTAAGATGATGATTTTTCTGGCTGCAAACAGAGCTCAGCCTCGTGGGTTATCGATCTTGTAGTGGACTTTGGCAACTGATGCAGCTGTGGGCTTTGGCAGAATCTAGAGATTCTGCTAGTTCGTCTGTGGTCCCTGCCAGAGAGAAGATCACCTTATTTATACTGAACCCTGCATAAAACAGGTATAATTGTGTGACCTAGGTGTTAATGGTGCCCATCTCTTTCTTCAAACTAGATAAAATAGAAGGTGGTATAAACAAAAGAGCAAATACTGAGAAGTACATGAACTTCTTATGTGATGTGTTTTATTTCAGGAGAAAAAACATTTAATGAGCAATACATAATGGTTTTGCTTGCAGTGTTTAGAAACCTGCTTGATATAGCAAAAACACTCTGGCAATACATATGTATTGGGGATGATTTGTTGAATTTAGAGAAGTCAGTGTAGCAGACTTGTTCACAGTTTGGGTGACACTGAAAACTTGCTTCTGAGAAAAGAAGGGGAGCTAGAACATAGCTAGTACTGCTACAGGCAAGGTAAAGTTTCCTTAAGGAAAGAGTTTTCTGACATTAGTGATTTTTGTTACAGATGTGGCCTAGGGGAGTCCATCAAGCTTGAAACCCCATTTTTCTAGGTATTGCCCTTCAGATCCTGCTTTGGTATTTTGCCACTAAGTAGATGAGAGCAAAGCATTATTTTCCTGATTCTTGTTTTATGCTTGTGCCACAGAGCTCAAGTGAATTACATGAAACATAAATTCCAGGAGGGCTGGGCCAGAGCCAGTTTTCAGGTCTATTTCAGTAGCGGACAGGATCTTTCTGTCCATAAACCTAAGAACTGGCGTGCTGGAAAAATCTTGAAATGAAATTCAAGCTGCATGATCAAAACAGGACATAATTAAAAATGGAGGATTTAGAAAAAAAATGATGCAGAATTAGAACTCTTCTTGGAACTAAACTAATTTGTGTGATCCATTCCTTTTCATTAGGAACACTACCTACTTGAGTGTGGAAATGACAATAATAGAATGGATGGGTTTAACAAGGATAAACCATGGCAACTCCAAAAGAAAATATTCTAATCTTTACTGCAGTGTTGGGGTCTGAAAGAGGTTTGACAAAATATGTAATTTCTTAATGACAGAAAAAATATAAGAAAGTGGCACAGTCTCTCCCTTGCACCTAGTACATTCTGGAAATACATAAAATGATGATTTATGGGTAGTAAATCCATGTGTGTACAGTTTCCAAAGAATTACCAGCTTGGTGAGGAGGAGAAAGGGAACCTACAGAAATCTAAACCACAGAAGATTCATGTTATAAGCAAACTTAAGGCATGTTTTTAAAATGGCATATGAAAAGTCATGTTCATTTTGTAGGAGTATGGGCTCAGGAGGAATTTGAGACATAATAGTCTCAAAAATAATATGCTGTTCTGTCTTTTGCTGTCAGGATAAACAAAAAAAACCCCACCAACATCTTTAAGCCACAATGAATCGTATGGTCAAACAGAAGTATAAACCTTGAAGAATATTTTTAATGGGAAAGCGTACTGAAGTATCTAATATCTATGTTGGAAATACACATTTGGTTAGAAGCATTAGCTTTTCATCCTATCTCTACCCCAAATTTTGGACTTCGGTGGTCCTATCTCTAATGCTACTGCTATTCTACATTTATTCTCACAACTAATAGTTGTTTTACTTACCACTGTTCTTGTATTACTAATTGTAGTAATCACTTACTGAATCTGCAACTTACAGCATCTTGAAGGAACAATCAAGGGTTGGAATGTAGTGATCCCAGCTAAAAAGGCATTGAGCTTCCATGATGAGCATGGAGGCAGCACAGCCTCAAGAGGAGTGGAGCATGATGCTGGCCTGCCAGACATAGGGCTGTGGGGAACTGGTGACCCACACCAGCCTGGTGGGCTACAGAGGAGGGATGACCATTAGGGAAATGGGGCACCACATCATGGCCTGAAGACAAGGCACTCTCAAAAGGAACTGGCCCACCTGCTAGGCCAGGGAGACTGGGCAGCTTCAAAGGGCACCCACCTCCCTGTCAGGCCCCATAGATGGGGCAGCGTTGGAGGAAGTGGGCACCACATCAGTCCCTTGGCTGCCAGGCAGCCTTGAGGAAAATGGGACATTCCCCTAAGCCAAATTGATCAGGCAGCCTGAAGAGAAACAGACCTCCATGTCAGCCTCCAGAGGCAGATCAGCCTCGAGAGAAGCAGTCCTCCTTGCTAGACCCTGGAGGTAGGGCAGCCTGGAGTGCCCTGGAGGACAGCAGGGCTCTTGGATGGAACTCAAGGCAGGGCATCCTGAATGGCAGCAGCCTACCAGAGGTTGGGCACCTAAGAGGCGAGTGAAACCCCTGCGAGGCTGGGTAACCTAGAGAGAAGCAGGGCACAATGCTGAGCCCTGAAGGTGGGATAGCCTGAGAGGACCAAAGTTCTCTGCCAGGTCCAGGAGAGAGGGTGGCCTCAAGGAGGGAGCAGTGCACCATGCTGCCTCACTGTGCCAGGAGTTACAGTAATCTCAGTGGGAGAGGGGCAACATGCTGCTCTGCCTGGTCACAGAGCCACAGCAGCCTTGAGGGGAACAGGGTAAAACAATAGCTTTCCAGACCCCACAGGCATGATGACCTTAGTGGGAGTAGAGCACTATCCTGGCTCAAAATGCTCAGCCTTGAGGGGAAAGGGGCGCCACAACAGGCCACTGAGTCTCAGAGGCAAAGTGGCCTACAGGGCAGCAGAGCACCATGCCAAACTTCCATGACCAGGAGGCACTCTGACCTTGAGGGGAACAGGGCACCACACTGGCCTTCCTGGTCCCACAGCTGGGTCAAGAGGGAACCACATCTGCCAGCAGTGGTCTCAAAGGGAGTGGATCTGGTTCCTGAGATGATGTGGCCATGAAGGAAATGGCTCTCCCTTCTGGGCCAGAGAGATGGGGTAGCTTTGAGGGGAGCAGGGGTCTACATCAACTCTGGATGTGAGGTCTCTTTGAGATGTGATAGGGCCTCCTCACTGGGTCCTGAAGCAAGGGTGGCCTTGATGGGATCAGGCCTCCTAGCCAAGCCCAGGAAGCTCAGTATACATAAAAGAGTACTGCCCTGTCTGCCAGGTTAAGGAGATCAGGTGACCTTGAAGGGAACAGGTCTCTAGTCTGGAAGCCCTAAAGGCCAGGCAGGCACAGGGGTAGTTGGTCCTCCCTGTTCAGTAAATGCTGGTGAGCATTTATTTGGAATGCTGTTTCCAGTTTTTCCCCTCTCCCTGCAGTCCAAGAAAGATGGAGAAGCTGGATTTGTCTAGCAGAGGGTGAACACAATGGGTAGGGATGTTAGACCCCATCTTATAGTTGGAGTTCAGTTTGTTTATGATTACATGAAGGGTAGTTTAGAAGGATAACAGAGCATAACTATTCTCAGTTCAGGTGCATACAGCAAGAACGAAGGGGATATAAATTGCTTGGGAATTTCCCAAAACTTGGGAACTTGGCTGGTTTTAACTTGGAGGAAGTGCAAACATTCATTGAGTAGGACAGCACCAGAAAATGTCAGTCAGAGAGCCTGGGTAAATCTCAATGCCTGAGCGCTTTCAAGATTCAGGTATGCAAAGTCAGTCACCTCATACAGTGTTGGCAGAAGTCCCACTGCAATAATGAAATTGGGGTGGAGACCTCTGAGGTTCATTCCATTCACTGCTTCTCTAGTTCTATAATTCTTGCATCATTAGCTGCTGTCTAAGTGCTTCTTTATTTACTGAATCTCCTTGTTATATAACATTTATTATTAGTAGCTTCAAGCTTAACATTTTCTTACTTGCATCGCAAATTCATGACAGAAGAGCACCAGTCCACTGAGCTTAGTGTGGCATGAAAAATCATATTTGCTAAACAGCAGTATAGACAAATCATGTTTATGAAACAAACAAACAGAAAAACAAGTGCAAATAGTTAATTTTTAAGTGTGTATGCGAGTGAATTTCTAAATACCTTTGAGTATTAGGAAGATTTGGGATTTAAAAAAACCCATTAAGTACACACTTTAACATCAGGGTTTGGTGCCATTTAATTTATGCGCCTAAGTATTCTTCCTGGTCCGATTCTTCTGAACTGAGGCTTAAAAAACAGTTCAAGGATATTGGCTTTATCTTCGCCCAACCCATCGTGAAGTAAGAATGATTTAACAAGTTTGTTAGTGAGACACTACTGGGCATCAGATCCACTGACTGCAAGGCCAATTAAACAAATCACCTTTGTGTTTTTGCCCCCATACAGGGAACTGCAGAATGTAGGTTAAAAAAACAGTATGGACAGTGTAATGAAACATATATTTCAAACTGTTCTGGTCATCTGACAAACTGCTATAGAATACCATGGACAGTATCTTTTAAAATATGGCTAATAAATGAAGACACTCCAATATGACTTTGAATTCTGTTTTATCTGCTTTGGTTTCTTGACATAAAATGTTTTAAAATTTGGCTTTTTGTTGTAGAATGTTTTAGTTTCAAAGGTTTCTAATATAAAAGAGTAATCAGTTCCTATGGCAGAATAAAAAAATCTACCAATCTTGCTAATTTAATTTAGAAGTTTTCTTTGCCAGGTTGCAGTCTATGTTCCATAATAACGTCTTAAAACTTGGGATCTGCATTTTCACAACCAGACACACTGTTGCTAATGTATGTTAAGTAATGTCAGTGTATACTTACCTCAAAAAATAATACCAGACCACTAAAACTGACTTCATGGAAATGATGACAAGTCACTTTGCACCTTAACAAGAGAACATCACATTCCCAAAAGCAATGAAAAATTAACTCTGCTCATCATGCCACATGCACTGCAAAGTAGAGCTGTGTCATGCTGAATCATATTATTTGTGTTAATTGTATTACTATGATATATTTCTGGATTAAGTCTAAGCCACTAGGATAGGGTTTTTTTGCTAAATGTTGATGCAGCTCAATTTTCATTCCCTTTAGCCCTGCCCTATCTCTTTAAGACTTGCTATGGATTTTCTGCTCGTTGTCAGCATCTGCTCCTTTACTTTCTCCAAGCTGCCCTTGTTCCATGCAGAACATCCATCACCTGCTACAATTTCTCGTCCAAAGGTAGATGAGTGTGGGTAGACTGACCTTGAACAGAAATTAAAGATGAACTACTTCAATTAAAAATAAATGTTGATTTACAGTTATTTGTAAATAAAAAAGAGACAAATGCAGCAATCCTAATTAAACATGAGGGGCCTGACTCTCAGATCCCTTGAACTAAAGACCCAAAGCACAAGCCAAGCAGCAAGAGAGTGTTTCACAGACAGCATTCCTGAGGAATTGCTATCATTGGAGCCAATAAGATATAGGGCTACAAAAGCTTTCCACTAGAGGATGGTGAGGATGCTTACTCTGTTTCAGAATTACACACTTTACTGCAGTATTTTAAACAGTAAATACTTGTTATGTAAGGATGCTTTCTTCATAGGGGAGATGAAGGAATCCTTAACTATCTTAAAAAGGATAAATATTTTTCTTATTTTAACTTTTTTCACCTATACAGCTTTTAAGTGCCAAGAAATCTGCTTGATCTGTTTATAAATTGTCATATTAAAATCTTTGCTAGAGAATACAGAATGATTGATGTTGCCATTAGACACAGTAGATCTCTGTTGTGCTGATTTGAAAGGGTTTAGTTCTGGGAAGTTTTTTTCCTAGGAAATTTCAATGGGAATATGTGTTTGAATGAAAAAAAAAAGCCTAAAAATAAATTTAATACTTGTTTACTCTTTGAAAAAATGTAATTACTTCTGTCTCTTCTCTCTTTTCATGGTTCCTTAGTCAAACAAGGCATATTTATATCTAGCTTCACATATTTTTTCCAATAAATTAATCCCAGATTATTTTTTCTTGCTCTCCCTTTAAACTCACCATTTATGGGATTATCTGTCTTTAAGTCCATGTCTAGAACTGCCCACAGGATAACTCTGTCAGCTCCAGGGAGAGGAAGACTACTGCTTTGGGTTATCAAAGTTCAATACCACCAGGCCTTTTTTGCTGGCATACTGCTTTTAAAATTTGTCTGATCTGTAATTCTTCACTTTAAGATTCCTGAATTTAATACTGCTGAACTTTATTTTTTAATGAATATTTCCTGCCAGTCACATACCTACTTCTAAACTTATGTTTTCTGGAACCTAATCCTTAACATACTTCTAACAACTCTAACTCCCTTCAATATCTTCTGGTTTTATCAATATTTCACAGCACCTCATAAAATAGACCTGCTTTTGAATTTGACCAAATCTATTAGCCCCTTTCATAGAAACATAATCATGGATAATGAAGAATATAGTCACAGTAATGAAAACAAAATAACTCTGAGACTCCTTTAGTGATCCTTACTTTATCATGCTTCATTTCAGAGCCTCTTATGTTTCCTTCCCACACTATTACAGTGCTTCCTTTCTATATTTCAGTCTTCATTTGAATGGAGATTTGCTTCTTAAATAAGAACAGTGCAGAAAAATATACCTCAATAGGAAAATACAGACACGGTAGAGAAAAATTCTAGAGTCTTAAGGGTTCTGTACTGCTGATGATTAAGCTTTGGCAACAAATGCTAGTCCAATAAGCTGGGAAGCTGTGAATGAAATTTCTCTCATGGGAGTGAGATGACATATTGGTGGTTGCTCTTCTCAGGTCTTTGTAACTTATAGATCTGACTGTATGATTTCAACAGGGAAGTTTAGCCAACACTTCACTCTCTGTCAGGTGCTAAGGAGAGCTTTTTCTTCCCACAGTTTGATTACCTGCTTTGCAGTGCATTTTAAAGGGTCTCACTGCTGTCTCACTATAAGGACGCATGGAATGTTGTAAGTTGGGACAAAAATCAATTTCTTCCCTTTTTCGTGTCAGAAATCATCACTTACTGCAGGTAAGTGAGCAAACATTAATTTTTAAAGAAATTAATATGCAGTTCTGCTCTAGAAATGGCTATCTGAAAATTGCTCTTTCACAGCATATTCTGCCTGAGGATGTTGCAGGAAAGAGGGGGACTGTGAGACATAAGGCATAGATGCAAAATATAAAGCACACAGAAAATTGTCAGATTCTCAGTTCCTGAGACCCTTCAAGCCCCTGTGTCAGAATCATTAATGCCTTAGGCTATTTTAAACCCAAATAACCCCCAATATAACTTCAGCATTATTGTAAATTTGCATCTTTGATTACAAGGTGAAATTAAGATTCTTGGTTTTGGAAGAAAAAGCAGGACAACCCACCAAAGCTAACTTAGTTCTTAATCTAAGCAAATACACTGAAGAATATCTGAAAAACCATTTGAATTTCTTTCTCGAGAGAATCATAGTTTTGGAGTCTGTGTGAGGATTGTGAATACAAACATGTTTTGTGCATCACTGTCAAAGGGATGAGTTCTATAGATGATGATTGTACGCGAACTTGCTTTTGCAGATGCAACTTATTATGGTCTTTCTCAAGAGGATGAGTTTTCATCAGATCATTCTATAAAAGACAGCACATGACTCCAAAAGAACAGCAATTTATTAACATAGAAAATGAGCTAATCAAATTAGACACACACCCACTTTGTCATACATAAGAGAATCTCAGAAAATTTTCCAAGCACTCTCCCTGTTCCTACTCTGTGTATGTATATACATTTTTCAAAACAACTGTGATTTCTGTTTTAAGAATAGAAGTGCAATCTACAGTACTAAACACTCAGCAAATAAATAAATAAAATTAATCTACATGCCATAAAAATCATCAGCTAAGGAAAAGGAGAAGCTGGACAACCAGAATACTTTACTTTTTCAAGTTGCTGCAGAACCTCACAATGCAAAGTGACTTCCAGTGATACCTAAGTTAAGAAGCTGGCTGTTCATAAGCAGGCTCCAGAGCATATGGCATTACCCAGCTGCCTTTTGCCCTTGCTGCTAGAAACTTTTCATTCAACCACCGAAGTAAAGAAAACAACATCTCTGTTCCTCAAACTCTTCAGTTCATGGCATGATATTTGAGACCAAAAAACTTTTCTTGGCAGTGTGCTAAACTACAAGATTTTCCACTGAAGTGGTTAACATGAAGGCTCATGTTCCTTGTCATCACCCTGATTACCAGGACAGATGCAAGTAGCATAGTGGCCAAGAGGGAGAGTTACAGGGAGGAAGCTCTTGAACTGCAAAGCAATAGTCAGCAAATTATTCTGTTATAAACCCTGGAGGCCACAAAAACTAGTTTCCAGAGTTTTTCATCTTGCCAAGTTCAGTCCATCTTCAAAAATGGTAGCCTTTTCATATGCAGGTACTCCTTCATTTTGAAAGGTCTGATCCCAGGATAATAAATCCCAGTCAGTCATAAATCTAAACCCCTTTTTTACCTGGAGAACTACTGGCACTGTCTGTGAATCCAGATATGGAGGAATTAACTAGAGTGAATCAGAGAAACCTTTTTGACTTGAGAAAACAAAGTCATCTATTGAAAATCACTTTCCTCGGGAAAATATGTTGGGATGGGCTCTCTTTTTGACAAAAGGAGATGTGTGTGCATCTCTGAAAATGTACCTCTTCTGATTTTTAGAAGAATACAGTGAAAGTCATAAATTAAATAGTAAGATTCTGTCAGAAAAAGAAAGGAGGCTCTATAATCCAAATAATGTTTTCCTTTTGATGCCATTAGAAAATACGTTTTCAGGCACAACTAGATGAATTAAGCTTCAATCATAAATATCCCTCCATGGCAGGTGGGTTGGAACTAGATGATCTTTAAGGTCCTTTCCAACCCAAACCATGCTATGATTCTATGATTCTGTGATAATTTTTCCAGATTTATTCTTTGAATATGTCCCTAAAAATAAACTCTGAAATTAAATCATTCTGCATGAGTGTTATGTTCTGCTTATGAACATCTGAAAATGAGAGAGAGCTTTTCATAACCTTATAAAAATCCATCAAAGCTAGTGATGATCGGATTCTGTGCACAATACTTAAATGACAAGACGCTATTCATGTGTCTCACGGTCTTCTGTTCAGGTTTCTCCTTTTCCCATCAACCCACCAGTTGCCTTTGGCAACTAGTTCTGTATCCTCTAGATACAGAAAGAACAGTCACTTCATTTGAGTCAAGTGATCTAGGGCTGCCAAATGTTTGATTTATCCCAAATGGAAAAACAGACTGATGTTGTTCCCCCCCCCCAGAAAAAAATCTCCAAACAAACCTGTTTTCTGTTTTCCATTAGATCAGCCATACTATTCCAAAACAATGCATTTCTACTCTGTAAATCTAAGCTAGTAGTTATCTTCTTAGAAAAGCATTTGTTTTCAGTGCAGGTAATTTGATAAACTACTTCATTCTTATATAGCCAACATCTTTACAGCAGCATCACTTAAGAACGAAATCAATTAAAATCCTTTTGAATTTTAGTTGAATTCCATTTCTTTTCAAAATACTGCTTAATGTACACTATGATTAAGAAAGTTTTTCATCTACCAAATAGGAAATTCACCATTTCTAAAGACAAAATGCCTAAAGTAAGAATCTGATCTGAGTGGTTTAGCAGTCATGTTTTAATGCATGATTGATTTAGCAAATTTACAGAGAGTGTGTCTTCTTGGCTAGGGAAAGGATTCTATTGTACAAGCCTAGAAAGAAATCCTCCTTATAAAAGAAAGTAGTTAAACAGTACAAAATGAATCATAAGATCATGTGATTCAAGCTTTCCTTCTTCCAGATATTTCAGACACACTCAAATGAGTTGTTTTATTTATATGGATTTAATTTATTCTACTCTGCAAAATGCGATGAAACAGTCTTCTCTTACACTAAGGTATTTCCAAAGGTTGTTTATATGAGTCCATTTATGTTGATGTTGCAATTATTACATGAAGTAGATTTGGCCCTTTGTAGGTGTGAATCAGCAGCAATGTTAGACAGAAAAAAACGTTACAATTGGTTGAACCTGTTTCAGAGTTGTTTTAAGCTTTTATTGGGAAGCTGAGAAAAGGCCAATAAACTTCCATGTGTAGGCTCCTGATCAATCTGCAGAATGGACAGAGTGGAATACAAGGTTTGCACAGGAGCACAGACTACATTTAAATTTAAGATGTGATTCATATTCAAGTTTCAAACTAATCACTCACGTGGTAAAGACAGATAGAAATCCATTTGCGTGTTCTCAGAACACAACTGATTATCTCAGTGACACACTTAGCACTCCCTACTCCCTCCTTAAGTCATGTGCCTAAGTGCAGCATGAATCCTTGCGGTGGCAGGACTAAACACTGAGTAGTCATCTGAAAGGCCTTAGATGAAACGTGCTTGGAGACTAAGTGGAATTATCTTGGGAGAGCTCTGAGAGAATAGAAACAAGATACTTTTGCAGGAGGAGGGTAGGAAACTCAACACAGCTGCTTCCTTCTTTACTATTGAATGATTTCAGCCTCCAGAGCTGTCAGGCCACTACATGACACAAGTCCTAAAATCCACTTAAAACAACAGCTGATTTTGAGATAAGCTTTTTTTTCCTTGACTTGCAAGAGTTCTGAGGGAGTCTCATAACTAAGAGGCACAGTTCATTTGAGATACAAAACCTCCTGTGTTTATTTTGACACCTGCTTTGTAAAGTGTCTTTCACAAAGGAAAATGCAGCTGAAGCATTTTGTTCATTGTGAGTTCCATTTTAACAGTTATCCATATTGCCTCATAATACTCCACAATGTAATTTTTTTAAAGACATATCATCTTTTCAACTCTGCTCCATTCTCTGCACTTGAAATAAATGTGTTGGTATAATCATTGGCTATTAGTGAATATTAGCTATAGATTTTATCTTGCCATTCAGCATTCCTGTATTGTTTGTCAGTTTTTAGCTTTTGTCATCAAGTGGCAGGGTTACTGTCATATGCATGATTGATATAAGCATGAGGATAGGAAAGAAAATGAGGCTAAGGACCTCATTTTTTCTTTTCATAGTTCCTCCAGTTCTGCTTGGAATGTGAAAGTGTCATCAAGAAGTGAGCAACTGTGTAACTGAAGAACGCTCTCTATTATGAGAAGCCTCCAACGTTACCTTCATTAATGGAGTCTTTTCCACATATTCAGGGGGAATAATCACTTAGGTCTCAGTGCATTTGAATAAGACTTTGTGGGCTGTCTGGAAAGTTCTGGAAAGTGTCTGAGTTTATGCAGCCTTTGCTAAAGTCAATGCATCAAACCCTAAAGTTTTCCATCTTAATGTAGTCCTGTAGAGCTCTAGCAAGTCAGTATTTTTCCAAAAGAACTTTCTTAAAATATTTTTTTCCTTGAGTAACTTCTTCCCGTTTTTTCATTTTAAAGTTTTACTCAGATGTTGAAATGATTATTCATATTTGACTTGCTACAAATCATATTTCTGGTTAAAAAAAGTAATGTCAAAGCAATATAATTTCTATTTTTTAATATTTCTTACTGACTTTTTAAAATAGAAATCATGATGTTTTGTTGGAAGTATAAAAGGAAGAATAATTAAAGGAATTAATGTTCAAAATTTTTGTGACACTGGAACCTGTCTTTTCAGAGTTCCTTGAGCAGAATAACTAGTTTGGGATCTAGCCCATGGGAACTGATGTATGCTCTGTTTTTCCTAAAGTAAAATCACAGGATTGGCAGAAATTGATTTTAAAGAATATTTTTACAAAGGTCTAGAGGCAAAAAATCTCTTGTTATTGATAGAATTTAGACTGCATTGATTTAGACCAAAGTTGCATTTCACAAAAGAGCAGTTCAATGAAGTACAAAAGGAAAGCACTTTTTGTGCCTTTCTCTTTGGATTGTTAATATTAGAGAGATGTGAGAGACAGAATACGTGGTTGAATTTCAGATAAATGATATACAAAAGATCTCTGAAATGTTTCTACAGTGTCTGACTAGCAGTTGTATTTATTATGTCTAAACCTTTATTATTTGCTTCCCAAAGCTTTTTAGAAACAACTAAAACCTCACAACTGATGTTATTTGATATATACCATGCTGGTAGACACCCCAATAAGAAAGTGATCTCACAAAGACAAGATTAATGAATGTTTAGAGGACCCCCAAAATTCTAAAAGCATAATTCTCCCTGACATTTCTGCAAGTCTGCACTCAGAAGGTATAACTGTTTGAGGACACTTCTAGTCACCCTGTATATCTCACAATTTTTTGTTGAGCCTATAAAAATATCTGAAACATCCTAGGCTAAAATAAAGGTTGGACACTACCCTTTCAGGATGTTCCCAAGAGAATTTCTTGGCATACAATTAGATACAAGCAAGGCCACACAGGCAGTCAGTACCAAGTGGAAGCTGCCTGGAGGCTCCTCTGTTACAGTGACCAGTCTGAGTTTATCTTGTGTCCAAAGAATTTGTGCAGCTCAACACATGCCTGAAGGCCACACTGTACATGCAGCACAGCATAGCACAGACCTGTTACATGGATCACGAATTCCTCCGTGTGTAGCAGTCTCACAGTCAGGGCCATTGCAGGAGGTAAAATATCTTTTTATCTGAGAAATTAATAAAAAAATATTGTTAGAGAGATGTTTACCTGAGGTTATCTGCTACAAAAATTTATGTTTCTGGAATTACAGATATATTTAAGATAGCTGAAATGATCATAATCACATTTTACTTGCACTTCCCTCCTAGTCTTTAATTTTCATAATGTATCAATAAATGTGTCCTTTCATTCTTAAAGTTTTCTCTGTTCTAACATCTGACTATTTAACCAAAGTTAAGCACCAGTCATTGCACAAATGGTTATACTCAGAAAAGAGAAATTTGTTCCTTCTTCAAAGGCTAAAGTTTTCTGAGAGATAAATTGTCTGATTTGGATGTACACTGAGTTCCCTTTACGAAACTCCCATTGTGAAAGACTCTTCAAAGCAACTGTAGATCCAAGAAACTTTTTTCTTCTACACTGTATTAAAATCAAGTACATGAGAATCAAAAGATGCTTCTTACTCCTCAGAGGCCTGATGAGTAAGAAAAAAATTGGAAAGAGAGAGGGGAAAATAAGGGAGTAAAGCAAAAGCTGTGTGCATGGGCAAAGCAAAAATAAGGAATTCATTCATTACTTCCCATCAACAGGCAAATAGTTTGTCTTCTCTCAAGTTCTTCCACACCCCCAACCTACTCGTTGGCAGTACCATGTGAGAAACAGAAAAGGGCTTAATGCTCTGTAAGTGCTACTCAGCAGTAACAAAAACTTTAGTGTATTATTGACACTGTTTTGGTCACAAATCCAAACATAGCACCATATAAGCTACTATGAAGAAAATGAACTCTATGTCAGCCAAAACCAGTACAGTGTATCTAGAGGCACCTGCATTTACTTTGCATGGTCCACTTGGTGCGTTGGACTGAGTAGGTAAAGTTTCCAGACAAGGCTCTAACAAGGCACTATCAATCATGGCCATGTGGTCCTCAGTCACAGATGGAGGACTTTGCACATATCTTAATGAAGCTTGCTTAATTTCTCCAGTCAGCTGAGGTCCCACTGAAAGGGAATTCTACTTACCATCACAAAGCTCTACATAATCTATGCCTAGATTTTCCGCTAATGAAAACAGAAATACTACTCAGAATTTAAAAAAGAAAAAAACCCAAAATTAAATAAGAAACAAATAATTGCATTGACAATTTTTATTTATATGTATTTCACAGTGACTCTAATACTCTTTGCCTACACACAGTGATTTTAAACTGTATGAATAATTTAAATTTTCCCTCCAGAGAAATGTAGATTCCTTTAAGTAGACAGCAGGATAGATCAAAGGTATTTGGAATGTTTCATCTGGTAAAGACAAACGTAGAGAGGAATGATATAAATCTTCCTTACATAATAAACTACACTGAAGATAGTGGGTGGTTGACACAAACATCTACTGGACAAGACGGAATAAGAAGAACAAGAAGAGGAAGAAGAACCAGAATAAGCAGCAGAACGAGCAGCAGAAGAAACAGAAAATGAAGCAAAGAAGAAAATTGAGAATAGAAGCAGCAGAAGTAGAAGAATGGGTATTAGAAGAAGAAATAGAAGAAGAAGAAATAGAAGAAGACATGACAGCAGAAGAAGCAGCAGAAGAAAAAAAGCAGCAGCTAAAGAAGTAGAAAAAGCAGAAGCAGCAGAAGCAGAAGAAACAGGAAGCAGAAGAGGAAAAGCAGTAGAACAAGGAGAAGAAATAGGTGAAGAAGAAGCAGAATTGGAAGTGGAAGCAGAAAAGTAAGAATAATCAGAATAATCCAAAGAAACAGCAGAAACAGAAACAGAAGCAGAAGAGGAAGAAGAACAAGAAGCAGCAGAAAAGGAAGCAGCAGAAGAATCAGAAGAGGAGTAAGAAGAAGAAGAAGAAGAAAGAAAAATAGAAGAAGAAACAGCAGAAGAACATGTAGAAGCAGCAGCAGAAGAAAAAGAAAAGAAAAAAGGAAAAGACAAAAAAAGGAAGAAAGAGTTGTTGGAATTACTTCTGGAGTTCTCTAGCTCAGCAATCCCACTTGAAGCAGAACTATCGCTAACTGTATCGGGCTAACTGTGCCCTTTTCACACTAAACTATTCACTGTTGACACTTGAAAGCCTCAAAGGAAGGAAATGTCACCATTTTACTGGGTCAGCTGGTCCATTCCTGTACTAACCTCTGCATGAAAATATTGTTCTTAATGTTTGTTCTCGATCTCCCCAGCCAGTTCTTTTGGCTCTTGCCTTTTTTTTTGTGTCTGGCACTATTGAGCAAAGTGATCTGATGTCATCATCTTTGTTAATCCCATCTCAGTTCTTACTGGTTGCTGCATATCGGTTTTTCATATTCCCTTTGCCAGACTAATTATCTCCTTTGTAGATCACATGTTCTAGGCCCTGCACCATTTTGGCATCCCTCTGCTGGACCCTTTCCAAGTTTCTCCACATCCTTCTTTTATCATGAGCTCTTCAGCTCATAACTTACTGAAGTTTCCTGAAGTCATTTCCCTAATTAGGTATATTTTAAGTTCTTAAGAAAGGCACGATCTTTGGGACCTAGCCTTCCAAGAGATAGATCTGGGTGCAGTACTTCATCCAAAGTAAAAGGAAGTCTTCTAGTTCTTATAGGAGGGTTCTAGCTCACAGTTCAGGATTTCATTTTCATAGGGTGATAGCAGCTAAAAAATGCAAAGTGGTGCCTTGTAGGGCTGTCACAGTTTGCCATAGACAGATCTGTATTATTATAGAAAAGGCTTCATTTTCAAGATGGTTTTCTTGAACCAATATATGCTGCAGCAGTTATAAGATTCTGTGATGGTAAAAGAGATTTTGTTGTTAAATGATAGAATTCTCATTGGATTTTCTTGCCTTTGTGGTCTAATCAAAATATCAGGTTTTGCATAATTTTCCCTTTTCTTGAAAAGCAACATGTATGGCAAACATGGACCCCAATGTTTGAATTTTTACCAATGTATTGAATTTTTGATGATGCTGCATTTTGCAGTCAATCTGGATTTCTCCCCAGTTTTTACTGTTCCTATGAAGTGAAAACACTTTGATCTACAAACCTTAATCACAGATTTAGTGCATTGAGATAATCTACACTGCAAAAGCACTTTGCTTTGACCTGTTTTGTCCTGACACAAAATGGTTTATTATAACCACACAGTTGTCACTTATTTAAGCAAACAAGTGCCTGTAAAATAATGGTGAAATGGTTGGTACATGATTTTGTGTTCAAAACAACGATGACGCTGTTATAGATTGATGTAATGTGATACATTATGTGTTGTACAAACTAGGAAAATGCGATGGATATGTGGACCTTGAACGTGGTTTCTTTGTGCTCACATGCTAAAAGAGAGTTCTTCTGTTTCCATGCTCTGGTTTATCTATTTTGACTGCAAATTCTTCAGAGCATGGGCTTTCTGTTACCTGGGAACAATGCGCACTAGTATCATCTGATCTTCCTAAATAATAATTTAGAATCAATCATAAACAGAAACAAGAACAGTGATGTAAAGTGTAGCTCAGGTACTAATACAGTGAGTGTTTTATACAGCATGTGCCACTCCCTCACTGATTATTTTAAAGAGGTTCATGACAGACTGGAAGAGAGTCTAAGGGCAGAGTAGAGAGATTCTTTTTATACTTAGCAGTGCAATGGAGAACCTAGGAAGTTACCACAGTGTGCATGGTCTTTCCAATCCACACTGAGGAGTATTAGAAGGAAACATCTCTGGTGGGGTAGCGTAGGTTTGGTGCCCAGCTCTGCTTCATTTATTACACATGCTGCTGATGTGTAAAAGGGTGTTTAGAGTTCGTACATCAAAAATACTCCAGGACATGGCTTGAAAAATCAAACAGGAATTCACAGGTTAAAGAAAAGGATGTTACCGTAGAGGAAAAGAAGCAGAGGGGAAAATGGGAAACATAACCTGACTTGGAGACATCTAGCCAATTTTCACAGCTTGGATTTTAATTAGAGTATGATTTATTGCATTCTATATTATTCAATTCTCTGAGCAGGGCCAGAACATTTTAAAAATATCATTATCACTTACAAATGTTCTGTGGACAGAGAAACCAGGATAACTATAATGCCAAAGGATACCTAAAAGGTTTTGTGGACAGCAAATTGAATAGATGCTTGAAATTTTATATAAAGGGAAGGGGATGAAAGAATGCACCAATTTTCCAAGTATTATTTCTTACACAATTATGGGCTATTATTCTGCAAAGTTCTTAAATATATGCTTAACTTCAAGGCCTGGTGTAGCTTTGATTAAAGTGGTATGTTTAGATTTATATGCAGAAATGCTTAATTTCTTTGGGAACTATGGAATCTCATGTGATTGAAACTAAATCACACTAAGTAAATAAGCAAAATAGCTACTTTATAGTAAGAGTGAATGTCAGATCAGAACCCAGACTACCACATGACTAGACAGACATACTTCATAATAAAGTTGACTCAATCCTCTTAAATTCTTTTTTTTTCTGTAAAACACGTAAGAGAAAAATTAAGGTAGAGGCATAACACATGATACTGAATATACTGAATATACCTGTCTTAAAGCTATTAGTTGTCTCCCAATTCCCATTTCAAAGGAAAAATAAAATAAGCTAAACCAGACAAGAAACCCAATACAGACCAAACCAATAAAACCAAAAGACCTAGATACATTGATACCGGCTTTGAAAGTATCAATGTCACAATAAACTGAGGTTCTGGGAGTCATTCTGCATTGCTGATACCACATGAACAGAGAAACAAATTACTTGATGTAATCTGGTTAATATTTGTTATAGCAATCAGACTCATGACATTACTTGCAAAAAATATGAGAGATTTGACAGCTGCTAGAAGGTGGGACATTGAAAAGTTGCAAATTATCTGTCATGAAATATTAAATTTGGTTATCATATTTTGAAAATCTTTGCGTCAGTCAAGACAAATGCAGAGAATGTAAATTTTTGATTCTTCAAAAAGCTAATAGTCTAGTGTTCTGTTTTTAATTAAAACATTAAGCTCATACATCAGTATGTCAACATGTTATAATGTAAGATTTCTTCTTGGCAGTTGCTTGTCCCGAATCATGATGGTTAACAGCTCTTGCACTTTACTGCAGGAAAATAGGGATAGTCATATACGAGTGTTAGTATTTTTCCAGTCGCAGTAAATGTATGCCACAACACTGTTCAGTGAGAGGAAATTCCATAGGACATAGTGGCAAATTTGCATTTAAATGACTGCCTTTTATTTTTGCGTTCTAAATAAAATGAACCATCTGCAGCTAGACAATGTATCTAAAGTTAGCATGATCCAAAGGGCTCTCCAAGGTGCAGTATAGCAGTTTCCTTTAATAACAGCAAGCAGTAGACTAGGTTTGTTTAATAGTTAGTATCTCTTTCTGCTAGAAATGCAAAATTTAATCATATCTGTCTCTTTTCATAATGGGAGTAGAATTTGACTCTTGATGAACTGACAGAAGAAAAGCCTATGATTTTTATGAATATTCATTATTGTTAAATGGTCCAAGAGCGACTAATAGGATAAAAGTTTTATAGGTATTCATTGTTAGGGCTAAGAGAGAGTTAATTTTCTTCATAGTAGCTTATATGATGCTATGCTTTGGATTTGTGACCAAAATAGTGTCAATAATGCACCAAAGTTTTTGTTATTGCTGAGTAACACTTACACAACACGAAGACCTTTTCTTTCTCACATGGCACTGCCAATGAGTAGCGACAAAGTAGTAGCGACAATGAGTGTGGGCAAAGTTGGGAGAGGACACAGCCATGACAGCTGACCTTAATGACCAATGGGATGTTCCATACCATATGGCATCATGCTCAGTATATGAAGCCTCAGAAAAGGATGGAGGTTCAGAGTTATGGTGTTTGTCTTTCTGAGTAACCATTATGTGCCATTAAGTCCTGCTTTCCTGGAAATGACAAAATATTTGCCTGTTGATGGGAAGTAATGAATGAATTCCTTATTTCTGCTTTGCCCATGCATGCAGTTTTGCTTTACCTATTAAACCATCTTTATCTCAACCTATGAGTTTTCACACTTCTACCCTTCCGTTTCGTTTATCTCTCCCACTGCAGGGGTGTGAGTGAGTGGCTGGGTGGTGCTTAGCTGCCTACGAGGGTTAAACCACAACAGTACATTTTTAGTCATTTCCTCCCCCTCAACACCAATATTTCTTTCATAACTGTTCCCAATCCTGCATTATGTTCTTGTACCAAATATTCTTGGTATGCCACATATGCTTGGATAAGGACACTCATAAATACTAATTAATTTATCAGTTAGCTGTGCTACTGAAATTTTATAATCTGCCTACGAGGGTTAAACCACAACAGTACATTTTTAGTCATTTCCTCCCCCTCAACACCAATATTTCTTTCATAACTGTTCCCAATCCTGCATTATGTTCTTGTACCAAATATTCTTGGTATGCCACATATGCTTGGATAAGGACACTCATAAATACTAATTAATTTATCAGTTAGCTGTGCTACTGAAATTTTATAATGAAAACAAGAATCCTTCCAAGTCCTCCTTCCATGCTTATTGTATTAAATACTGTAGTTTCACAACTCCTTCTGACTTGCATTTCTAAGCCAAGTGGGTCTAGCAGGTTAAGCACTTCTCACAAAGAAATATTCAGCCTATGCTTCTCAACTTCCCATTTTTTTTGCATGCCTCTAGATATGTCCCATATATATGCTGTTTTGGAGTGACTAAAGCATTCCTAAGAAATGTACACAGCCATACTACAAACAGAACATACTGTTAACTGTATGTGATCTTACAGATGATCTCTGATTTTATGCCTCTTTAAAAGGAGAGAACTAGAAATTTCACTTGTAATATAGTGTAATCCTATATCTCACATCCTATCAATCTCAAACCCTTTCATCACATACTGTTACACCTCCTAAACAGAAATTCAGTGCCATGTTCCTGTCACTGCCACTCACCTCACCCAAAATATGAATTAACTTTATTCACACTCACCTCACACTGCTGTGTTTCCTCAGTTATTTATCCTGTGCTATCCTACTTCCATGTCTGCTATATTGTTGTGATTTAATCCCAGACAGTCACTAAGTACTATGCAGCCACTGGCTCACTTCTCTCCCCTCAGTGGCATAAGGAGGGGAACTGGAAAAAGGTAAAATTCATGAGTTAAGAAAACTTTAATAACTGAAAAAAGTAAAATACGATGAAGTTACTGATGATAATATTAAAAAAATAATTTAAAAATGGAAGAAGAGAGAGATGCATACAGCCCAAGACAAAACAAAACCTGTGAGCGGTGTTCAGATCCAGTGTGATGATGAGCATATAGCTGCTGTAGAAGTAGTAATATACAGTGTTATATAGCAATTAACAGCATGCAATTTAATTAATTGGTTCTTCTTACCCCAAATCAAATCCCATTGAGGCACACACCAGAATTCCCCATCCTCCTGCATTACCCACCAAGGGCACCCAGGTTTTTGAGCAATGGCAGTCCTACCGAGAGGTTTGTTTTTGCCTGAGGCAGGAACAACCAAAATTGTTTCCCCAGCATATTTTTTATGTACACTGCAGGAACTTTATCCCCTTCTATAGTACATGAAAGTTGTGATTGGGCAGGGCCAGACTAATTGGCAGATCTCCTAGTGTTGACTATCCAGGTGGCCTTTGCTAAATGTGTATCCCAGTGTTCAAGGGTCCCACCACACATTTCTCTCAGTGTAGTCTTTAGCTGACATTGCATTGCTCAGTTTTTCCAGAGGCTGATGCATGAAAGGGGATGTGATATACCCTGTTCTTCAGCCCAATGGTCTATAAAGCTATTTCAGAAACAAGCCCCATTATCTGACTCAGTTCTTTCTGGAGTACCATGTCATAGATACTTGCTTAACCCAAAACGAGATCTGAACCATATTCAACAACATACTGGATCCTAGCAGAAGGGCCAGGTTTGTGTCAAGGCTGTTGAAAGAATAAATAGGACTATAGGATTCAAAACCTCTCATATGCTTCTGTAATCAGCCTGGAGAAGGAGAGAAGTGATTCTCCCCCTCTACTGTGCTCTTGTGAGACCCTACTATACTGTGTACTTTTCTGGTGTCCCCAACATAAGAAAGACATGGAACTGTTGGAGCAAGCCCAGAGGAGGGCCATGAAGCCGGTGAGAGGACTGGAGCTCATTCCCTATGAAGACAGGCTGAGGAAGGTGGAGCTGTTCAGCCTGGAGAAGAGAAGGCTGTGTAGAAACCTCATAGCAAACTTCCAGTATCTGAAGGGGCTACAGGGAAGCTGGAGAGGGACTCTGTTAGGAACTGTAGTGACAGGGCAAGGAGTAATGGGTATAAATTGAATGAGGGGAAATTTAGATTAGATATTAGGAAGAAGTTTTTTAACGTGAGGGTGGTAAGACACTGAAATAGGTTGCCCAGAGAGGTTGTGGATGCCCCAACCCTGGCGGTGTTCAAAGACTGGTTGGATGGGGCCTTGAGCATCCTAGGCTAGTGGGAACTGTCCCTGCCCATGGCAGATAGGGTTAGGACTATATGATCTCTAAGGTCCATTCTAACCCCTTAACGTACTATGTTAAGGGAAAGGAAGGAAGGAAGGAAGGAAGGAAGGAAGGAAGGAAGGAAGGAAGGAGGGAAGAAAGGAGGGAAGGAAGGAAGGAAGGAAGGAAGGAAGGAAGGAAGGAAGGAAGGAAGGAAGGGAGGTAGATAAGGAAGTGAGGAAGTGAGGAAGGAAGGAAGGAAGGAAGGAAGGAAGGAAGGAAGGAAGGAAGGAAGGCAGAATGAGCAACAGTTCCCAATAGATGGCTCCAGAAACACACAGCTGACTGCGATGCTGAGCACACACCACACACATACGACCGGCAATTCTATCATATCATAAGGCAGTATTGCATAGAACAACAAAATTATAACCTTATTCCAGGATCCAAGGAGGATAGACCCCCAACAGAGAACACATACAGCAAGTAAGGTATTACATGAGCACACATGCAGAAACTCTAAGAGCAAATAAATCAGCATTGTGACCGGTGACTATTGAACTAATAAAGTGAATGCTGAAAGCAAATTTGTTTTGACACGGTCTGATCATATCTGTTGTTATCTCAACCCTTTGTGACCTACACTGGGTGCCAAAAAAGGACCGTCATGGTTTAACCCCAGCTGGCAACGAAGTACTACACAGCCACATGCTCACGCTCCTCCCACCCCCAGTGGAATAGGGAAGGAAATTGGAAAAATGTAAAACTTGTAGGTTGAGATACGAACAGTTTAATTATAATAGTCATGGTGAAAATAATGTAAAAAGCAAAAAAAACCACCCCAAAACCAAACAAACAAAAAACCATCAAGAAAAACACGTGATGCACAATACATTTGTTCATGACTCAATGACTGATGTCCAGGCTGTCCCTGAGCAGCTCCCCCCAGTTTATGTACTGGGCATGATGTTCTATGGTGTGGAATATCCCTCTGACCACTTTGGTTCAGCTGTCCTGGCAATGCTCCCTCCCAACTTCTTTTGCACCTCCTCACTTGCAAAGCACAGGAAACTTAAAAGTCCTTGATTTAGAGTAAGCACTACTTAGCAACAACTAAAACATCAGTGTGTTACCAACATTATTTCACATTAAATTTGAAACACAGCACTAGTCCACCTACTAAGAAAATTATTCTATCCCAGCTGAAACAAGGACAAATGTCCCTCTCTGTCTTAACATCACTACTCTGTCCTTGTCTGGGTGTTTAACACCGTTTGAGTTCCTGCGGAAGCTATAAAGGATCTAAAGATGTCAACTCACATTGTGAAACATTGCCAACAAGAAGAGACACCTTATCTCTGAGCAAGGCAGCTCTGACACTTGAGTCAGAATCATCAAGATTGGAAGAGATCTTTAAGATCATCAAGTCCACATGTCTACTTAGCACTACCACTGTAACCCCTAAAACACTAAACCAGTGTCATCCAGTGCCAGATCCAGATGCCTCTTAAACACTTCCAGGGATGGTGATTCCACAACCACCCTGGGCAACCTATTCCAATGCTTGACCATCCTAATAGTGAATATTTTTTTCTAATATCTAATCTGAATGTCGCCTATCTCAGCTTAAAGCCATTTATTCCCTCTAGTCCTCTCACTGCAGGCTTGGCAGAAGAGATCGTCCCCACCTCATTACAACCTTCTTTCAGGTGGTTGTAGAGAGCAATGAGGTCACCTCTGAGCCTCCTCTTTGCCAGGGATAACAGCCCTAGTTCCCTCAGCCTCTCCTTATAGGACTTACGTTCCAGACCCTTCACCAGCTTCATTGCCCCCCTCTGGACATGCTCCAGCACCTCAATGTCCTTTCTACAGTGAGGGGCCCAAATCTGAAAACAGTACTTGAGGTGTGGCCTCACCAGTGCTGAGTACAGGGGGATAATCCCTTCCCTAAGTCCTACAGGCTATGCTGCTCTTGATACATGCCAATATGCCATTAGCCTTCTAGGCGACTTTGGCACACTGTTGGCTCATACTGAGCCAGCTGTCAACCAGCACCCCCAAGTCCCTTTCTCCTGAACTGCTCTCTAGCCACTCCTTCAGTGCATGGGGTTGCTGCAATAAAAGTGCAGAACCCAGCACTTCACCTTATTGAATCTCATGATACAAGACAAGGTGATGGGAGGCATGTATGGGGTGGTTTTGGTGGCTTTTTCCAGAAAAAATATGCTAAAAACAAACCAGAATTTACTGTATAATAAATGACTGCGTATTGATTGCAATATTCTGCCATTTCCCCTTCCTTTCCACTAGCACTGTTATTCTGTACATAAGAGACATTGGTTAAAACCAAATTCACTGTATATCTGAAATTTCACACCAAACACTAAACCAAAACAAACCCAATCCAAAACTTTGGGAGAATTTTCTGGAAAACAAATGCTGGGAAGATTGCAATATTTTTGCTAACTAAGCCACTGACTAAATTTTTGAGATTTTTTTAAATTCCTGATATATGTGGCAAGAAAGTTTTGGGCTGTTTATAGTGAAGGTAGGAGGTGTTAAAATTGGTTTCTGTGCTGAAACTCACCAACTACAGAACAAAGGATCTTTCAATTCCTCGTAAGAGTTGCACTGTCAGAAAACTTTTAAGAAAATTCACCCAGATATTACTGCATGTATTGGCAAATTTAGGAATAAGGAAATAATTAATAAAATTGATTTGGGTCCATGTGAAAGCCTGTAAACAGACTAGCAGATGTGGACAAGAGCTTTATGTTGAATTTTGTGAAGGGAAAGCTATAACTCCAGTAGCAGTTTATGCAAATTAGACCATGCAGAATCAGTTAACACTGCAGTTAATAGCAAACAGGTGAAGTCAACCAAGTGTTGAGAAATGACACAGACAAGCAGGTTCAGAAAAGCAATATAGTATTTTCTTGAGAGTTGTATGCTTGAACAAAATAAAGCCCAGAGGTAAGTGTAAACAGTTGCTGCCTGTCGAAAGTAGTGGGAAAGAAGAATCTGCATGCAGTGGTACACTCAGATTTTGAACTTCTGATCTAAGGCACACAAAGAGCAGAGGAGGCAAGTACAAAGAGTACTTTCAGAGCACAGTGTTCTGAGTCTCAATGGCAATTTGTTTTTCCACGAGTTACATGTTGTTTGATAACATGCATTTCCAATGTCAAACGAAAACCAGATAACAATGTAATAAAGAAAAAAGAAAGATACATACTTCACATTAGAATCAGGAGATACATAGTCTTGAGAAATGCTTAAGATGAGATGACAGCATTGAAGTTGTGAAACCCTAAAAATGTTGAGAGCAAAATTTTAACTGTAACTGTGAGAACAAGAAGACATCAGGAGAGCACTCAGGTTTACATTGAAAGGTCAAATGGGACAGATGTATGTATTTTTTACAGAAAAGATTTTAAATGGACATCTCAGAAAGGTGCTTAAAGTCAGATTGTACTCACTTACTTAACTAAAAACTGTATTGGAAGTTCTATTCCAAAAGTGATTACATAAAAATTGCACCTTCCTACTCAACAGATTTGATTGTGGTGTTTATTCAGAGTCAGATCTATTTACCTCAAAGACAAAAATATGCCTTTACAACTTTTATTCCTGTCCTGTCTCCTTGCAGAGCCCACACAATTCAGCCAAGGGTCTAGATGTTATTCATTCTTGTGCAACACTTAAATTACTTTGCAAGTTTCAACCAAATATACTTGTAAGAGCAATCAGAACAGAGATTCAGTGCAGATACCATGAAATTAAATTTTACAGTCTGCATTTTGGAGTAGGAAAGAAAAGATCTTATTGGTTCCTCCTGGTCTTAAAAATCTGACTAACGTGACTAAATATTATCTTAAAATACTGACTTGCCCAAAAGTCATGGTTTTTTTCCACTGACTTCAGTAAAACCTAAACATATGCAGACATAAACTAATTCTCACTCTCTTTGGTTGGCAATGTTGCTGTTACAGATGCTTTATGCAGATTCTCAAATATCCTTCACTGTTTGTAATATTACACAAAGATGTATATTTATAGAAAAGATTTAGAATGGACATTTCAGTAAGATGCTTAAATTCAGATTGTACTCACATATTCAATTAAAAACTGGATCAGATATAAATACTCCAATTACTTGTGCAATGTGAACTATGGAGCTTCAGCCCTTGATTCTTTCCATTATTCTCCACTCAGTCTTGGCTGCTGGCTGGAGTTAAACTACAACACCTTCCCAAACTGAAATGTGAAGTTTTCGAGTTCAATTTACACAAAGTTCTGGTAGCAGGATGTAGGCTAACATTAAAGGTGAACAAATTTTGGATCTTTCCTTAGTCAGAACTGAGGTCAAACAGAGCAAATAAAAAGTATCTGAAAATAATTGCTCCTGAGAGCTAAAAAAGAAAAGTGCAAATTTTGGGTTTAGAGTGACGAGTTGGAGACAAAAGGACAAAGAGCTGAGAATATGAATACCATTGACATCATGAAGTCTGAGTACTTGACTAAGTGGCACTTGAGACATAAACTTTAAATTTTATGAAGGTAATTTCCTAACTGCTGCCAATATACAGGACATGGACCAACCTTTCTTGTACTATAAAAAATAATGGAGAGAAGCCTCATAAACTGTTCTTTTTCCTCAAATAATCTGACAAGGGAGAAGGAAAGAGGTGATCTTTATCAAACTGGTGACCATATCTTTGATTTACATTTGAAATACGAAGGTTTCTTTTTTCATATTTCAAAATCAGCAAATACAATTGAATGGTTCATGCACAACTCAGATTCTTTTCAAAAAACAGTGTTCATTTCCCTAAGCTCTTTTTCCCTACCAATGAAAAAACCCCAAACATACAAAAGCAAACATAAAAAGCAAACAACCTGTTCTTCCTCAACATTACAGTACAGTTGCCTGTTTCAAAGCAAGTTACAGCCAAAAATACTGTAATATAAACAGTAAAGAAAGTTTCAGAAAATTTCAGTGAGGCTGCCAGGAATAGACATCTTTAAAGCAAATGCAACATTTACCTCAAAAACACTATGGCTACTGGGGGATTTCTATTGAACCTTTAAATACAATGAAAACAATTTTGCCTGTCCTGTTGAGGAAGTCTTGCATCCAGGTCTGGATTTTCCCATCTTTGTATGAAAAAAATGAGAAACACACACAGATGTTCTTCTTTGTTAGCTGTGCAGCAAGGATGGTAAGGGATTTTAAGGATTTTCAGGGGTGCTACCATAATCATTCCTGCAGTAGGTATATATCTGTCTATGACTTAAGATTGATCTCATTATTTTAAAGACCCTACTAGATAAGCAGTTTAATACAAAATGACTCCTCTTTGTTTAAGAGGATATTCAGCATGCAGTATCAAAAAAGTTCATTTATTCCAATAAGCTTGTCAGACCAACACTAAAATGTTTTGCTTCAGAGGGCAAATCTTGCCTCCTAATTATGAGCCTAATCTTCATCTCATGGATATCAAGATTGAATTCATTATAGTCAAAAGAGTTACACTGCAGTATTTTCATGAGGGAAATTATACCATGAAAATCTGTTATAGACAAACTAGATAGCAACTAAAAGGCTCCTTTCCCTTGCCTAGTAATTGCAAAGAGCTGCATATGGTCAAAAATGTGTTTTACATGGCATTTTTAAAGCTCCAACAAATCACGTAGGAAGCTCCTACAAATTACCTGTTCTCACCTCCCTACTTATTATTGTGAGTTACAAAACCTTAACTAAGGCATTAATGTCACCTTTTTCTGTCATGTGTGCTTTCCTTGCTGAGTTGTCAATCCTTAAAGAGCTAGTGTCACAGAATACAGACTTAACCAAATATAGATACAATCTATTGACTGCAATGAAACTCAGGATGCCAAGGCGTCTACATTTGGCATTTTGAGAATATTATTATTAATATTTCCAATTATTAATATTTCCAATTTTTATTAAATTCTCGATTTATCAACACATAATACTAGCAAGCCTTTGTCAATGCCTCAGCTGGCTCCAAAACTGCTCTGTGCTGGCAATTGAGAGCATGCATTTTAAATAAGAACAAATTAATGAAAAATGAGACAATAAAAAGAAAGTCTGCTTATTTGTGGGCTTCTAAATAAAAACTATTGCAAGATTAAGAGATAAATGAAGCATTATTTGAATCTAAAATAACATCTTTCTTCCCTGCTATGAGAAATAAAACCAAATGTACAGAAATGCATGATATGCAATGATGTATCTATCCTAATTAGTGAGACCGAACAGATCCACCCAGTAATTCTCAAAAAGAATGTATGACATTCGATACAATCCATAAGGAAATTAAATATAA
>NW_008682015.1:0-254 GCF_000695815.1 Acanthisitta chloris
TGTCACCCCCAGCTCGGCCACACCGCGTCTGAGCCGGGCGGCAGAGCCCCCCGCGGCAGCTGGTCCTCTGACTCCTCGGGCTCTTCCATCGCCGGGGAGCCTCGGTACCGAGTGGTGCTGCTGGGTGACCCCGGCGTGGGCAAAACCAGCCTGGTCAACCTCTTCGCCGGAGTCCAGGAGAGGGACGTGCTGGAGCAGCACGGAGGTGAGTATCTGGTCGTGGGGTCTGCTGCAGGGTTACCCCCGTGGGACAC
>NW_008682015.1:436-1509 GCF_000695815.1 Acanthisitta chloris
GGGTACTGCAGGGAGCTGGGTGAGCTGGGATGTGCTCAGGGGACATCTCTATCGGCACAGCTGCTGTTTCAGGGCCTGAACGCTGCAAAATGCAGTCTGGGGCTCCCCTGGCCGTGTCCTGGGCTCACCACTGCACTGCCCTCATTGCAGAGTGGGGGACACATCTGTGCCATCTCTGTGCCCACCCCTCCCTGCCATGGGAGGCTGCCCCACTGTGTTCTTGCTGGTGTGGGCACAGGGAGCCACTCACACATGTGGTGGGGAAGAAGGGGCTTTGGGAAGGGACCATGGTACTAGTATGCTTCAAAATGTTTGGGATAGGTTTGAGAACTGGGATGTAGAAACCAACTGGGTAATTCCATGAGACAGTGTTGCCAGCAAGAACACGTGCTTTAACAGACACGGTGGTGGCCCTGAGCGCCTGGCACGGAGCATTCCTCCTGCCCAGCACACGAGGCATCTCCTGGACAGAAATGCCAGTGCTGATGTCATTGCCTCCCTCGTAACACACCTCTCCCTCCCTTCGTGCCAGGGCCCTGCATTCCTGTGGGTGCCACTGGGCAGTGAGTCCCCAGAAGTGGGAATGGAGATGATGCTCGGGCTGTGGACAGGAGCACAGCACCCACATGGTGTGGGACTGTGTTTGGCACATGGTTGCGCTGCCCAGAGATGCCCAGCACTGCAATGCCTTGACAATGGCCCCTTTTTTCCACTGTGGCTTATTCCCACCCTGCCTGGCAGTGACTGGTGCCTGGCTCATGTGAGATGCAGCACCAACGATGCTGTTGCAGGGTGGACCTGGGCGACACAGTCTCAGCTCCCCACACCAAGCTGTGCCCACAGCCCCAGTTTGTTGCTGATAGAGAAAGAAACTCTACCACCACCCAAAATCAAGAGCTTTTAATCTACTTTTAATTAACGGGGTCACACATCTGCTCCCCACAGTGTGGGGGCTGGTGGGGTGTGCTGGCAGGTTCCAGTGGTGCTGGTGTGCCCTGGTGATGGTCACAGCCCCTGTGAAGTGGTGACATCTTGTTCCCCATGTGGTGGCAGGGTGAGGAGAGCCAGCGCCA
>NW_008682015.1:1605-5542 GCF_000695815.1 Acanthisitta chloris
CTGCAGGTGGGGAATGCCTATGTCATCGTCTACTCCGTCACTGACCGGGGCAGCTTCGAGAGTGCCCCGGAGCTGCGCATCCACCTGCGCCGCGCACGCCAGGCCGAGGACATCCCCATCATCCTGGTGGGGAACAAAACTGACTTGGTGCGATGCCGTGAGGTTTCTGTCGAAGGTGAGTGGGCGTCTGGCTGGTGAGGATGGCTTGGAGGGTTTCATGCCCAGCTGCTCCCCCCACATCTGTCCCTTTGTCCCTGGATGTGCAGCTACTGTCATGCATGTGGCAGTGCCTGTCCCCCAGTGCCCAGGGTGCCAGTGGGGCCGTGCCCCCTCTCTGCCCTTCCCTTGCAGAGGGTCGTGCCTGTGCCGCTGTCTTTGACTGCAAGTTCATCGAGACATCGGCAGCTCTGCAGCACAACGTGGATGAGCTGGTGCGGCAGATCCGCCTGCGCCGCACGGGCAAGGAGTCCCAGCCGCACCCTGTGCCTGGCCAGAAGCGCAAGGAGAGCCTCACCAGGAGAGCTCGACACTTCCTCGACAGGCTGGTGGCCAGAAACAGCAGTAAAGCAGCCCTCAAAGTCCGCTCCAAGTCCTGCCACGACCTGTCTGTGCTCTGAGAGTCGCCATCCCATCCCTCTGCACATGCCAGCTGGGACTCTCCGCTCTGCCAGCAGCGTTGCCTGTGGCTCCATGGAGAGCCCAGACAGGGCCAGGGTGATGCTGAGGACATGGGGCTGTTTTCACCAGGGCTGAGGGATGCTGAGGTGCTCTGGAGCCAGTCACTTCCCCTCCAGGAGGGGGATCTAGTGGGGCCAGGTCCACAGAACAGAGGGTGGGATGGGTACCTGCACTTGGGGTGATGGGATCTTGGATCACAGCTGCTCCTGGGGAGCTGGAGGTGAGGGATGGCCATGCTCTGGCACAGGGCTGGAGGCTGCCAGGAGTGTGGCAGGTCCTGCTTGTGGTGCCCATCCTTTGCAGGGCATCAGGGACTGGCGAGTGCACCATAGCATGTCCACCTTGGACATCCTGGAGCCTGTCTGGGGAGAGGGAACGGGGAAACACTGGCAGCATCACCTGGCACCTCAGCCTCTCTGTGCCAGGGCTTTGTGCCGTGTCTCCTTGGCACCAGTGTTTCTTGGATGGAGGTTTTTCTGCTGTCTCTGTACTGGTGCAATGGGGAAACCCTTGATCTGCAGAATAAACTGCATCAGGGAGGTGCTGGTCTCTGCTGGATCCCTGCCCTTGGAAACCACATCTGGGAGCCACGTGGCTGGATTGAAGTCCTGTTCCTTGCCTGTGGCCAGGGCAGAGGACCTGCCTCTTGCTCTAGCCAGGCCTCAGCAGCCTCCACCTCCATCAGCTGGGACATCTCAGGGCAAGGAGAGCCTCTGTCTGGGGCTTCTTTGGCCACCCTTGGTGGAGGTCCTGATTCCTCACCCACTGGTCCAGCATTATCCCCTGTGACAGCAGAAGCTCCAAGCTCCCCTGCACCTCCCAGCTCCCAGTCTGCTCTGGAAAAGCCTTTGGGAATAGCTGAGCTCTGCTGAGCCACAGGTTTCAAGCCCCTGAGCACTATGGGAGCCACAGCCTGGGCAGGGAGCTGGTTGCTTGGTGGCTCCTGGTGCCCTGGGAAGGGGCAGGGAGCAGGAGCCGAGCAGCATGGCACGGCCGGGAAGGGACGTGCTTGGCTGCAGCAAGCAGTGAGTGACCCTGAGCATCCAGGGAGATGATGCTGGAGCCGTGTGGGCTCTGCCTGTTGTTTTTAGGCTGTGCTGCTGGCCAGCAGTCGGGACGCTGCGGAGGAACCTGCTCAGCACCCCGGGCCCAGTGCCAGGGAGGATCAGTGGTGCCCTCCCACCCGGGTCAGGAGTTTCCGCTTGCTCCGTGGCTTAGAGCGTGGGGAACCGCTGGCCGTTGGTCAGCACAAAGGGGACACTGGGATGGGACAGCACCCTGTCCCTGTGGGAGAACAGTCTCTCCAGAGGTGCAATCCCAAGTGAGGGCTCCCAGCTTTGTCCTCTGAACGAGGGAGGTGGGTGCTCAGGCTTTTTTCCATGCTGCTCTGTGACCCTGGTGTTGCTGCTCACTCCTTGCTGCTGCTCTGCTGCAGCTGCTCTGCCCTGGAGCTCCTGGCACGCTGGCTCCTGGTGCTGCTGGAGGTGATGCTGTGGTTCACACAGCATCAGCCACGCCGGAGCTGGGGGCTGCACCCCAGCCTTGCTGCTGCCGGTCCCTCCCACAGCTGCAGCAGGCATTTCCCTGTGGTAGGAGGCGGAGGGGCCACGGGATGGAAAGTTGGCAGCCAGCGGAGAGGGGAGTGGAAAGAATGAGCTCAAACCCAGAAAAATGCGGCCGTGCTGAAGAGTGGGAGGAGAGGCCAAGGGGGGCCACAGTGAGGCGCTGGGAAACAGAGGGAGGAAGGAGGAGGCGCTGGTGGGGGGTTGGGACTGCCTGTGGCCCCCAGCTGGGCCCACACCTGAGGCAGGTAGTGCCAGGGCTCAGTGGCATCAGCCCCTTCAGCAAGTGCTCCTGGGGCCATCCCAGTGCTATCCATCACAGTGCCCTCCATCCCTAGGTGGCCATTCACCCCAGAGCCATGTGTCCCCAGGTGGCCATCTATCCCAGTGCCATCCGTGTCAGTGCCATCTGTCCTAATGCCATGTGTCCCCATGTGACCATCTATCTCAGTGCCATCCATCCCTGGGTGGCCACCAGCTCCAGTGCAGTTTACCCCAGTCCCACTGGCTCCCTGGTGCCATTTCACTCCAGTGCCATCAGCTCCAGTGCCTGCCACCCTGCTTGCTGCCTCCCTGGGACCAGGGGCTCCTCTGGCTCCTAGCTGGCATGTGGCTGTGCTGAGACACTAGTAACAGGCTGCCCTGGCCCTTCCTGCACTTCCTCGGGGGGTTCCCAAGCCAGGCTGGGTTTTAGGGGGAGGGTGGGCACTCCAGGGGTCTGTGAGGAGGTCAGTAAGGAGGTCAGAAGCTGTGCTGTGCCAGGCAGGGACAGGGTGAGAAGCAGTGGGGTGTGCCTGGGCACGCTGCCTGCTGCTGCCCATCCTTCTCTGTGGGAGCAGCAGTGGCAGGGAGAGGGCAGTGTCCCAGGCAGGATTCCAGCCCCACAGAGAGGGGCTCCCGGGAGGCCTTCCCATCTGCCCTCTGCCTGAAACACGGAACTATGAATCACCCTGGTCCTGAAATAGATTCCTTTTACTTAAAAAAAAAAAAAAAAAAAGAAGAAAACATTTTTTAAAAGTTAAAGACTTGCAATTTAATCTCTGCTGTGCTCCCTTCATCTGCCCATGGCTCAGACCTAAACTGGGGCAGCATCATTTCACTGTGCCCAGTTTTCACCAATCTTTGCTCCTCTGCAGACCCTCACCCCAGCAATGGGGACCCATGGTACCAGCACAGAGAGTGGGAAGGCAGAAGAGAAGGAGGAGTAAGGGTCTTGGTGGCACAGCCAGGCTGCCATCGGCTTGGAATACTTGAGGAAAACACTTTTCAGCCAATATTCCAGCAGAGCCCTGATTCCAGTCTGGAGTGGGGAGAATTTGCTGCCCTTAACGAGCCGTTTTTATAGAGGAGCTGTGTGACTACAGATGGGCTGGGAGGGATCACGGCGACTCCCGATGGCACTGGGGGAGCTTAGGGAAATGGTATAAGGAAAACCCAGGGCTGGATGGAGAAGCACTCAAGAGGCCCTAACACAACTCTCTGAAGCTGAGAGCAGCTGGACCTGCCACTCACATGCGGTTCTGGGGGCTGCGGAGAGCTGAGACCCCCTGCACACAGGGACCATCCCAGGCTGTGCCCTGCCCATCTTACCGCGGGGTCTGGGCGTGAAGGGACGGGCAGGGAGGGACGGAGGCACGAGGATCCAGAGGACAGAGCAGGGCCCGAGCCTGGATCACACTCCGAGGGGCGGGGGGACG
>NW_008682015.1:5828-6335 GCF_000695815.1 Acanthisitta chloris
CTTACCGGGGGGTCTGGGCGTGAAGGGAGGGGCAGGGAGGGACGGAGGCACGAGGATCCAGAGGCCAGAGCAGGGCCCGAGCCTGTATCTGACTCAGAGGGGCGGAGGAACGTGGGTCCTGGTAGGAGTCCCAATGGGGATCGCAGTGGGGATTCCAGTGAGGGTCCTGCTGGGGATCCCCGGGGAGATCCTGATGGGGTCACAATGGGGATCATTGTACAGGCCCTGGTGGGGATCCCCATGGGGATCCCGGTGGAGATCCCAGTGGGGGTCCCGGTGGGGGTCCTGGTGGGAGTCCCGATGGGGATCCCGGTGGAGATTCCCATGGGGATCCCGGTGGGAGTCCCGGTGGGAGTCCCGATGGGGGTCCCGGTGGAGATCCCCATGGGGGTCCCCACAGGGATCCTGGTGGAGATCCCGATGGGGTCCCAATGGGGATCATCGTACAGGCCCTGGTGGCGATCCCCATGAGGATCCCGGTGGGGGTCCCGATGGGGGTCCTGGTGG
>NW_008682016.1:0-533 GCF_000695815.1 Acanthisitta chloris
AAGGCTGTAAAGGCTAGAAGGGGCTGTAAATACTGGAGGAAACCAGCCAGGGCTGGAGATGATTCACAAGCTGCATCTTCTGCTGGTGCAGGGGAAGGAGAGGGAGAGAATTTACATGGGTATAAGTCAAGAGAAGTGTCTTGTCATGTGCTGTGGGAGACAGCACAAACCCTCAGAGTGATGGCAGCAATGGGACATGACCAAGGACTTGTGTTATTACTCCTGGGCAAGTCAGAAATGTATCACAGAATCATAGAATCTATTAGGTTGGAAAAGACCTCTGAGATCATTGAGTCCAACCTTTGACCAATCACCACCTTGTCAACTACACCATGATATCAATGACACCTCCAATTGTTTCTTGAACACTTCCAGGGATGGTGACTCCACCACATCCCTGGACAGCCTTTTCCATGAAGAAATTCCTCCTGATGTCCAACCTGAACCTTCCCTGCTACAGCTTGAGGCCATTTCTTCTTGTTCTAATACTAGTTACCAGGGAAAAGAGACCAACCTCCACCTTGTAACAACCT
>NW_008682016.1:599-16461 GCF_000695815.1 Acanthisitta chloris
ACAGCTCCCTCAGCTACTCCTCATTTGACTTACTCTATAGACCCTGCCACACCTCCATCATCCTTCTCTGGACATGCTCCAGCACCTGAAAACCTTTCTTGCTGTGAGGGACCCAGAACTGGACAGAGGACTCCAGATGAGACCAACACCTGATTACACCATAATCCAGTGTGACAGATGATAGACTTGTTATTTAGATACTAAACTGACAATATTTAGATACTATATTAGCAATAAATCCAGTTATAATCATCCACATATTCACTGTGTCCTACTTCTGGCATAGAACCTTCTCTCAACTATTCTGCCATCTGGGTGAATCCTTCTTAAAGGTTAAATGAAACACAGATCAGATCTTTAGGAGCAGAAGACAAGGAGATCAAAGGTAGTTCAGTAACACTGACATGATGGCAGATAACACTGCCTGAAATCTTGTCCCTGCTTGTTTATTAACAAATGCAAACTTAAAGAGTTCTGGACCAGACTGACATGATGATATCAGTAATGCATCCTCAAGGGTGGATTGCAGTGAAAAAGGATTCATAAAGGAACAGAATACCAAGACAAGAAACCTGGATTGCCTCCTAACACCCTTTGCCTCTCTGTCATTGCAATCAATAGTAGGGCTGCAGCATCCAAAGCATTGCTGAGTTGCCACCTGTCAGCTGGGCCAGCCCACTGCTGGTTTTGTGAGGTTCACCTCACCTGAAACACCTTGAACATGGTTTAAGCTATTAAATTTTACTACATCCCTGGCTCTGACTCAGAGTACAGTCCAATTTGGACTGTTATATGGCAAAGGGATTGCTGTGAGGCACCTGATGACCTGCAGTGAAACCAGGCATGAAATTACCTCAGTTGTTTCAGTTCTGGTGAATCATTCCCATTTCTTGCCTGTTACCAACAGTTTTGGCTCCATCATTTGCAAAGGCCTGGAAATCACTCACAGATTACTGGTAGAATATCAATGTCCAGAATCAGCCCTGAAATGGGAGCTGAGCTAAAGCAATGCAGCCAGAATGGGTCTGACCTTGGCTCCTCTATCCATGTCTGAATTCTGCTCCTAGATACACAACTTTGCTGTCCATATATTCTGATCTCATGTTCCCTGACAGAATTTCATGCAATTTAGATATAAGACCATACTCAGACCACTTAATGTAGGATTTGTACTCAGTCAGCATAGGTAGGCACCACACAGTGAACTATTTGAGTCCAGTCCTCACATTTCCCCATAGGTCATATGGTGCAGAGAAGAGAACCCAAGTTTGCCAGGACTCTTCTGAGCAGCTTTTATGGGTTTTCAAACTGTTTTTCACAGAACACACTGGTTTATTGAAGCCAAAATGTTTCTCATACCTCCTTTTTTTTGATAGGAAGATGTTCAAGTAGATTAGTCTGATTACAGTCATAGAACATCCTGAGTTGGAAGGGCCCCACAGGAATAATCCAAGTCCAACTCCAGATCCTGCAAAGAACAGCCCCAACAATCCCACCATGTGCCTGAGAGCATTGTCCAAACATTTCTTGAACTTTGTCAGGGTTGTGGCCATGACCACTGCCCTGGGGAGCTGCTCCAGTGGTCAACCACTCTCTGGGGGAAGAACTCAGTTTGACAGTGAAACACCTGAATCAAAAGTCAGCTCTTCATCAGAAGAAGATACAGGAGAGTTTTGGAGGTCCAAAATTCTCCAGAGAATGATTCCTGAGGCAATCATCTGAGCAGAAGAGCAGAAGAGAGCTGGCAGGACAGCAGGGTGTCATGTGTCAAAGACTTGTTGGCTTTTTTGTTTAATTATAACACCATAGAACAGTTTGGGTTAGAAGGGACCGACACCATAGAACAATTAGGGTTAGAAGGGACCTTTAAGATCACCTAGTTCCAACCCCCTGCCATGGGCAGGGACACCTTCCACTAGACCAGGGTGCTCCAAGCCCTTAATCTTAAGAAAGAGGGGAAAACTCTGCACATTTTCTCACAGAAAACAACAAATAAAACCAGCTGGAGCACAAGTGATTTGGTTGAGGATAAGATGACAGAGGAGAGGTGAAGCTCTACAGGTCTTAGTTCAGAAATGCAAGGTCTATCATCTTCCCCTTGGACCCAAAGCCAATTTCCAGCTGGATATCTGTGCAGATAGCTGATCTTTATGCTGTGACACCTGAGGCAGCTGAAGTAACACTATCTGTGTCCTTTCCTAGGCTGCTATTTCCCATGGTCAATGATGAATAACAGTCTGAGGAGGCACTGAGAATATAGACCTTGTTTTGAATCCTCCAGCCTTAACAAATAAAAAATAGAGTCAATATCGCTTTGATTTGTTTTTAGATCTTATCATTGGTGGGTGTAGGGAGAAAGCAGCCTTACTGATGACTCACTGAGCCCAGCAGTGCTGCAGCCCAATCCTTATCACTTCATTTCACTGCAGGCAGCTGCACCATCCTTGCTGCATTTTATCACTCTCAGCAAGTTTGCTGAGACACCAAGATATGTGTGGCAGTCACACACTGGAGGGAAGGGATGGGACATCCAGAGGGACCTTGACAAGCTTGAGAGGTGGAACAATGCAAACCTGAGGAAGTTCAACAACATGAAGTGCAATGCAGGTCCTACATCTGGGTCATGGCAATCCCAGGCACAGCTACAGGTTGGTGGGCAAGTGATTGAGACCAGCAATAAGGAGAAAGATTTAAGGGTGATGGTGGATAAGAAACTCAGCATGAGTTGCAGTGTGAGCTCAGCCCAGAGAGCCAATGGAATCCTGGGCTGCATCAAAAGGAGTGTGGCAGCAAGTCAAAAGAGCTAATTCTTCCCCTCTGCTCTTGTGAGACCCAGGCACAGCTACAGGTTGGTGGGCAAGTGATTGAGACCAGCAATAAGGAGAAAGATTTAAGGGTGATGGTGGATAAGAAACTCAGCATGAGTTGCAGTGTGAGCTCAGCCCAGAGAGCCAATGGAATCCTGGGCTGCATCAAAAGGAGTGTGGCAGCAAGTCAAAAGAGCTAATTCTTCCCCTCTGCTCTTGTGAGATCCAGTCTGGAATACTGTACTGTGTTCTGGTGTCTTCAAAGTAAGAAGGACATGGAACTGTTGGAGCAAGTCCAGAGGAGGCCACAAAGTTGATAAGAGGACTGAAGCACCTTCCCTATGAAAACAGGCTGAGGGAGTTGGGGCTGTTCAGCCTGGAGAAGAGAAGGTTGTGTGGAGACCTCATAGTAGCCTATGAGTATCTAAAAGGCACCTATGGCAGGGGGTCAGACTAGATGATCTCTAAGGTCCATTCCAACCCCTAAAATTCTATGTCTCTATGATTTTAGGGCTTATTGCTGTGATGTTTAGGATGCAAGAGAATCATTTTTTGTAAGGAGAGTAATACTAAGACTGAAATATTGTTGCTGGTGATAAGTAAATTCCTTCTTTATGCCTGAAAAATCAGAAATGCCCAAATACATGAGTGAGAGTTGTTCTGCCACAACTCATCTCTGGGGGTAATTATAGATGGAGGTTTGAATCTGTCTCAGTAGCAGCTGCTGACTGGCACTGTCGACTCTCTTTATAGCTGGTGAGCAGACACTGAGCATATGCATATTCATGAGCAGAGTGTTGGGAGCAGTGCTAAGAGCTTCAGAGACATTCATTCAATACAGTCCAGACTGCACATCCACCAGCCCAAGTGTGTGGGGCTCAGCTCCAGTGAAAGGATCATGCTGGGGGAAGAGAGAGAGAGCTCAAGTGGAATAACTTGGCTCAGAGAACAATGGAAGAAAAAAATGGTTTGCCCCATGCCATGAAGTGAATCCCAGAGCACAGCAGAGAGGAAGTGGCAATGCTACAGTTAAACAGCACAGTTCCTTGTAAATAAACAGTAGTTCAAGTAGGGCTTGTAGAGGCATGAGAAAGCAAAAGTGAGGGGTTTTGTCTCAGGTGAAGGGAAAAGCTCACATGGGAAGGAAGGGGTGATAGCTTTAGGCTGAGAGAGGATTGATTTACATTGGATATTAGGAAGAAATTCTTCCTTGGGAGGGTGGTGAGGCACTGGCACAGGTTGCCCAGAGAAGCTGTGACTGCTCCATCCCTGGGAGTGTTCCAGGCCAGGTTGGATGGGGCTTGGAGCAACCTGGGCTGGTGGAAGGTGTCCCTGGCCATGACAGGGGTTGGAATAAGATGATCTTTAAGATACATTCCAACCCAAATCACTCCATGATTCTACAATACAAACTGACAACAAATGTCTGTGTCTTCACCTCCCACAGAGGAACAGTTGCACTCATATGGTGATAGCTGTTGTTGGTACAGCCAAGGCACAAGTGCTTATTCAGGGCTGCTCTTTACACTGGTGTCCTGCAGAGGAAGCCCCACAGACAGATGCATCTCACTGAATCAATTCAAAGACTTAGGGTAAAGCCATCAAGAAGTCCTTTAATTCCTCAAAATCAAGGGGAAAAGAGCCACATACTTCTAATGGATCATAGAATCATCAAGGTTGGAGGAGACCTCTAAGATCATCAAGTCCAACCTTTAACCTGCCACTCCACTGGAACTCCTAAACCTTATCTTCCAGCACCAGGTCCAGACACCTCTTAAATACCTCCAGGGATGGTGACTCCACTACCTCCCTGGGCAACCTATTCCAATGTTTGACCAAATCAACTTGGCATCTCAGCAGAAGTAAGTAGTGAATCCTATTATTATCCATGAATAAGATCCTTGTATCCACAAATGTTGTCTGCTATGGACAAAAACCTTAGGAGAGAGAGTTTAGTGGTGCCCACCTGCCCTGGAGAAGTCTTGCAAAGCCTTAATGAACTTGGTTCAATGAAGGCTCTAAACCATGTCCATATATACATTTAAGGAATATAAAGGTATTAGAGAGTGGCCAAAGGAAGGCCATGAAGATGGGGAAGGGTCTAGAGGGGAAGACATACAAGGAGTGGCTGAGGTCACTTAGTTTGTTCAGCTGGAGAAGAGGACACTGAGGAGAGACTTCACTGGGAACTGCAGCTTTCTCTTGAGGGGAAGTAGAGGGGCAGACACTGATCTCTGCTCTCTGGTGACCAGAGATAAGACCTGAGAGAACAACATGAAAATATTTCAGGGGAAGTTTAGGCTGGATATTAGGGAAAGGTTCTTCCCCCAGAGGGTGGTTGGGCACTGGGACATCCCCCCAGGGCAGTGGTCACAGCCCCAAGCCTGACAGAGCTCAGGGAGCATTTGGACAATGCTCTCTGGCACATGGTGTGATTCTTGGGCTTGTCTATGCAGGGCCAGGAGCTGGACCTGATGGTCCTCATGGTTCCCTTCTAACTCAGGATATTCTATGGTTCTCTGATTTTGTGTGCAGGACATCTTGCATGTCCTCCCAAGCTGCCTTTGAAGGCTGCTTTGGTGACAAACCATGGGAATGCAAACTGGAGCAGCCACAGGACTGAGATATCAGTGATCTACCCAGAGAAGCCAAATACACATCTTGCACCCAGCAGCAGCTCCTCTTTATTGTTACAGATATTCCAGTAGCATTTAGCTCTGACTGGGGCCTGTGGTGCTGAGCTCTGAGTACACATGTAATGAGGCAGTTTAGGGGAGATTCATCACACAGACTGAGCCATCTGTGACACTCACCCTGTGACAGTCACCCTGAATCCCTTTGCCATCAATAGGCACTTTCAGATGGTAATTCCTCTTGTCCTAAACTAACCAGCTAAACAAGAGATGAATCATGTATTTAAAAGCCTGTTTTCTCCCTGCTATAACAGGTCTAGCTGAGCAATAGAGTTCTACAATCCATCTCTTTACATGTATTACAGCTGAATCACATCTCCTTTCACAGGTGTTGAACCTGGGGACAGCAGCATTCGCTGTAGGCTACACAGTGAGTAAGTGGCAGGCAACTGATTTTCTGCCTGTTCCCAAGTTGTTACATTCATCCATGGCTGCATTTCTGCTTCCCAAGAGGTTTTTTTACACTCAGGCAACTCAAAGCAATGTGCAAACATGAAACAATGATGCCTTGTTCATCTTTGTGCAGACCCACATGGAGACTTTGGCTCTGTCCACCCTTGAAGCCAGAAAGGATCCTTTCCTAGACTCCATCTAGAGTTAGCACTAAAACCAAACCAAATAGTGCAAGTGTGAGTGTCCTGAAACCTCAGAGATCTAAAAACTTCCAAGATCCTGATATGTTGGTGGGTCAACAATGCAGTTTGAGGCAGGATGTTGTCTTGGAGATCAGGAATTTAGGCATAGTGACTTTGAAAGCAAAGACAGAGAAACAGCTCTGAGCCCTGGCTTCCCAATTGGAAAATCAGGAATAGCAAACAGAATCCTGGTCCTGGGCAGGATGGCTGGGAGAGAGGGTTGCAAAATGCCTCCTGGAGCACTGAGCAGGAGTTTGGTGTGGGCAGTGAGAACTGTTAACACCTGGGCAATTGCTCTGCTTTGCTGATAGGGTTGAAGCACCTTTTGATTGCATTCAAGTGGCTCATTTTAATGAGAAGTAGTTATGTTAATTGCTTGGGTTGCTCCTGCCTGATAAGGCCCTTTCAGAGCTGTTGGGTAAATAGGTCGCTTTTCACAGACACTTTATAATATCCCCAGACACTCACTTGGTGCCTAAGAACAAATCCACTGCCCCAGTCTCATGCTAAAGAAAGTCCACACACTCTCCGGGTATAACATCATTGTGACCCAGAGCCAAATTACACAGCAAAACACTCACAAAGGTTTCTAAAGTAGTGCAAAAAAATCTCACTTGGGGACAAGTCTTTGTCCAAGGCCCTGGTGGGATGATGTGACCCTGCTGAATTATAGATGAAGAACTTCAAAGGTTTGCATGTCTTTTATTGGATTGGCCTCATTAACCTGGTTAGTTTGGGATCCTTTCAATCCTGCTCTCCAGAGCAGAACTTTCCTTGAAACTCTCTAGTGTGTAATTTAAATCATACACAATTATCCACAGGATCTCTTAGATTATATATATAATTTCCTCTTTCCTTATCACTTCATAATATCATCACAGGCAATTGGCATTTGAACTTGGCTATAACTGGGAAGAAGAACCTTCTCCAGAAGCTGCTGTGTTCTCACTGTCATAGAATCATAGAATCATGGAATGGTTAGGGTTAGAAGGGACCTTAAAGATCATCTAGTTCCCCCCCCTGCCATGGGCAGGGACACTTTCCACCAGCCCAGGTTGCTCCAAGCCCCATCCAACCTGGCCTGGAACACTTCCAGGGATGGAGCAGCCACAGCTTCTCTAGGCAACCTGTGCCAATGCCTCACCACCCTCCCAGGGAAGAATTTCTTCCTAATATCTAATCTAAATCTACCATCCTTCAGTTTAAGGAAGGTTTGACTTATCACTCCATGCCCTTGTCAAAATTCCTTCTCCAGCTTTCCTGTAGATCTCCTTTAGGCACTGGAATGGACACTAAGGTCTGCCTGGAGCCTTCTCTTCTCCAGGCTGAACACCCTCAGCTCTCCCAGCCTGTTTACATAGCAGAGGTTTTTCAGCCCTCAGAGCATCTTCATGGCCTCCTCTGGAATTGTTCAAACAGGTCTACATATTTCTTGGCTGAGGGACTCTAGAGCTGGACTCAGTATTCCAGTGGGGTCTTACAGGAACAAAATATAGGGGAAGAATCAACTCCTGTCTCTTGCTGCTGTTTTAAAAAAGATGCTTTGACTCTCAAAGTCCAGAGGAATGCTGAAGCCTGGTGTCATCTCAGCTGCCTCTCAGCCCTACCTTGCCAGCTCCCAACTTGCAATTGATTAACAACTTGCTTTCATCTTCATTTCAGAGCCTGTGGAAGGTGCTGTGCTGTGCCCAGACTCTGGGACTTACTGTACCAAGGGGAAAAATACACCTTCCCATCAAAGCTGTCATTCCCTTTGGCAAGCAGTTCTGCTAGAGATGCATGAGGTGTGCTCTGAAGTCTCTCCCCATTTACTTCTCTCTCTTCTGTCTGCTGTGGCTTGCTCCAGCATTCATTTGTAATGAATCCTGCTGTTCCATGGAAATGACCCATGCTGGGCTGCACCAGGCTGGCAGTGTCTGCTTGGATTACCTTTGGGAAGGTGTTAATGAGAGGTGGCAGAGCTATTACAGAGGAGAGCAGCTCTGGGGAAGAGCTAGGTTTCAGCTGAGCACACCTGGGATGGCCAGAGCTGACAGGGATCACATAATGCAATTAAAAAACAAAGTTCAGGAAGTGTCAAGCTGTGCAGTGCTTGGGCTGTGAAGCAGCCAGGAGAGTCTCCTTCACATCCCATTTCTTGTGGGAGGGAAACAGCTCAGGAGTGACATCTCCTTTCCCTCACCTGCATTAACCCATTAGAAACAGCATGAGCAAACTGCCACCAAGATGATTAGAGGGATGGAGAACCTCTTCTAGGAGGAAAGACTGAGAGAATTGGGGTTGTTCAGCATGGAGAAGAGAAGGCTTTGAGGTAACCTAATTTTGCCCTTCCAGTACCTGAAGGAGCCTACAAGAGAGCTGGAGAAGGAGCTTTGACAAGGGCATTGAGTGACAGGACAAGGGGGAATGGGTTTAAGATGAAGGAGGGGAGATTTAGTTTAGATATTAGGAAGGAATTCTTCCCTGGGAGGGTGGTGAGGCACTGGCACAGGTTGCCCAGAGAATGTGCAGTTGTCCTATCCCTGGAAGTATTCCAGGCCAGGTTGGATGGGGCTTGGAGCAACCTGGGCTAGATGACCTTTAAGGCCTCTTCCAATCCAAACCATTCTATGATTCTATGATTTTATGACTCCTGCTAAATAATTCCAATAGAGTTAAATCCTAGATGTAACTAGCAGGTTTCCAAGCAACTTTTCAGTCCAAGGTGATGCTGGGAGTTGGGACAATTGAATGTTAAACTGGAGAAGAGGAAATGGCCAGGAGACATTTAGGGTGGAAGTGAGGAACAATTTCTTCACCAAGAAGGTTCCCAAACATTGGCACAGGATGCTCAGGGTAGTGATAGAGTCACCAACCCTGGAGGGATTTAAAACACATGTAGATGTGGCACTTGGGGACATGGTTTAGTGGTGGATGTGGCAGTGCTGGGGGAATGGTTGGATTTGTTGATCTTAAAAGTCTTTTCCAACCTAAATGATTCTGTGTTTCTCTGACTTAAATAAAACATGTCCCATGAGGAACAGAGGGAGTTAGTAGAGCTCAGTGGGATGGGGGATTTTACATTTGTTGCCTGAAGTTGGATTCAAATCCAGGGTCTGGAAGCCAAACAAAGATATAACCAGACTAAAAATATGGTACAAACATGAGTTATTAGGATAAATAACCATGGGAATAGATTCACTTTTCTATCTGTTAGATCATTCTGAAAAGCCTGGGAGTGTTTTAAAAGATAATTATCACAGAAGAAACTCTCTGTTGAGCACATAGAGGAATTGTTGGGAGAATTGAATAACCTGTACCATGAAGTAGGTCAGGCTCAAACCTGCAGAAGTTAGGAGAGACTGTTATGAAGTCAGAAAGTCTTTCCCAACTTTGCACTTTCCTCAGGCTGGATAAAACCAGTTCATATATGAAGACTATGATCTGTAAAGGTCTTTTGAATGAACCACTTCAAACTGCCCCTGCACTTTAGCAAGACCTCTGCTAGTGGAGATGAATCAAATCCACCCCTTTGTTCCTGAAATGAAAATCAAATCCACCTTTACTTCTGATCTTCTTGGGTTGGTTTTTTGTTTGTTTATTTGGATTTGTTTTCATGTGACACCAACACTGACTGAGCCTTACAGAGGCTGAATTTACCTCTAATGAGTTTTAGGGTTGAGGGAGCTTTGCCTCTATATTTCCATAAACATTCTCTTACAGTCAGTGGAGAACAACAGTTGTCAAAGAAAAAATCATTTAAAATACCAAGGATATTGTGTTGTCCATTTACCAGTCAAGAAGGTCCTGAGTGGTAACTTCATTGCTTCCTTAGAGTCATCCCAGAATATTTTTCCAAGGAAAACCATAGTTCAGGGACTCCTTTGTGTAACTGCCAGCTGAGCTCACATTCATGCCTCAGCTTGGAGTAAAGATTATGATGTGAAGAGCTAGTGACAATGACATATTATCACCTGATGTGGAATTAAATCCATTTTCAGAGCTGAATTTCAGGACAGCTCAGGAGTTTAAATAGGCATAAAATGAGGGAGTGTTACATGGCAGAGAAAGATAACTTATTAAAGTAAGTTTTAGGGAGGAAAAGCTTAAGGTTCAGGTTGGAAACAGAGTGAACATTGATTTCTACATTTTTCTTCTGAGATCTGAAAATTAAAGGTCATAATAATAATGATAACGATAATGATAATGATTTGCTTTACCAACTTTCCTGCTACAAACACTCCCTATATCTCCCTATGCCTAAGATGCCAGCTGGAATTGTGTGTTGGATACTAACATGCAAATTAGAAGCATAACATGTATTTTTCTTTCCTTGAGAATGTTTCTATCCAGCCTGGAACAAACTGTGCTATTCCTGCTCATATTTATCTCATTAGTGCACTTAACACATTGACTGTGCTTCCTCCTCAAGGAAAACATGCAGTAGAGAACTCCAGGGCCAGATTCTCCCTCTTTTCTTTCCTTGAATACAAACCTTACCCTTAGGCACATATTTTTGCTCCCAAAACAGAAACCTTCTCATTAACATGGATAGCAACTGTCTGCAGAACAGCTTGATTCAAGGTGAAGTTCCTTTTCACTCTGTTCTGTGAGTAACTATCCTGAAAGGAGGTGACACAGAATATATATATCAGTTGTATAAAGCTCAGCAAACCACTCTGAAAGCAAGAACTAGACTCAATTTGCATTTAGGATTCAGCCAAAACTCATATTCTGCTTGATAACAGATGAGTTTGAGCCTCCTGGACATTGCTTGATTTCAGAATTCTCATGTCCTTTCTTTTCCCCACACTGAGATTGAAATTCCCTTTGCAAAACAGGATCCCTTTGATGTTATATTAACCATGCTGATCTCCAGCTGAGCCTGGACACCTTGGCTGAACAAGGGTATGGACCATATAAATTACCTTCTGATTGAATCCAGATCTGCAGTCAGAATCAGGTACAGTTGGCCTGTGGCACTGATATCCTCACAGCAAACTTCCAGGATCTGAAGGGGCTCCAGGGAAGCTGGAGAGGGACTCTTGGTTAGGAACTGCACTGGCAAGACAAGGACAAAGGGTACAAATTGAAAGAGAGGAAATTTAGGTTAGATATTAGGAAGAAGTAGTTTTCCTGTGAGGGTGGTGAGACACTGGCACAGGTTGCCCAGGGAGGTTGTGGCTGCCCCAACCCTGGCAGTGTTCACAGCCAGGTTGGATAAAGTCTTGAGCAACCTGTTCTGGTGGGAGGTGTCCCTGCCCAGGGCAGGGGGTTGGGACTAGATGATCTCTAACCCCTTAACATACTATGATTCTATAATTTCTATTGCAATTTTCCTTCAGAACGATGAGTAGGAAACAGAGATAAGACAGGAGCTGCTTCTTATTTTTCTTGTCTTCTCCACCAAAATCACCTTAAAACCAATGGAATCATAGAATCCCAGAATGGTTGGGAGGGACCTACAAGATCACTGAGTTCCAACCCTCTGCTGTGGGCAGGGACACCTTCCACCAACCCAAGTTGCTCCAAGTCTCATCCAATCTAGCCTGGAACACTCCCAGGGATGGAGCAGCCACAGCTTCTCTGGACAACCTGTTCCAGTGTCTCACCACTCTCACAGGGAAGAATTCCTTCCTAATATCTAATCTAAAACTATGCTCTTTTAACTCTTGCATAATAAGCTTTGGTTCTTGCTAGCTCACAGCCTGACAACTCTGGAGTGAGCCCAGAGGAGGACCACAAAAATAATCAGAGGGCTGGAACACCTCTCCCATGAGAAAGGACTAAGAGCATTGGGGCTGTTCAGCCTGGAGAAGAGAAGGCTCTAGGGACACCTCAGAGCCTCTTCCAGTGCCTAAAGGGGCTCCAAGAGAGCTGCAGTGGGACTTGGGATGAGAGCCTGGAGGGACAGGCCAAGAGGGAATAGTTTCCCACTGCCAGAGGGCAGGGCTAGATGGGATATTAGGAAGAAATTCTTCCTCAGGAGGGGGGTGAGGCACTGGCACAGGTTGCCCAGAGCAGCTGTGGCTGCTCCATCCCTGGAAGTGTTCCAGGCCAGGTTGGATGGGGCTTGGAGCAACCTGGGCTAGTAGAAACTGTCCCTGTCTGTGGCAGGGGATTGGAACTAGATGATCTTTCAGGTCCCTTTCAACTCAAACCATTCTGTGAAACTCACTGTAAACTCATTTTAATGCTTCTAGGTTAACTCTGTTCACATTTCTAAGAAAACCTGAGTTTATTTTTGGTTTTGGTTCATTTTTTTCCCCTTCTTGCCTTTTCAAACCAGCATATTTTGTTGGTGCGTAGCGCAATGACCAATTCACTTTCAGTCAAGGACCTAATTCTTTCCTTTATGAGGCCCAGATGGCAATTACTCCTTTGAACAAAGCACTGGCAGCTAAGGCTGCACTAAAAAAGAGCCAACATTGGGTGAGAGGTTGGGTCACTTTCAAGGACAACAAATCTACTTCTTTTTGTTGCTTCTTGCAGACAGGGATTTTCTCTAGTTTTCCTTATAAAATGCAACCATTTCTGCTGGCTGTGGCTGTCCTCCCATTTATGGACAGGGATAGCTGCTCCAGGTGTTCCAGGACCATCCCATAGCCCAGTGCAAAATTAAGGCTCTGGGGGGTCAAGTGATGAGCAATGAGAAGAGCCTCTTCACCCTACAGAACCATCTGAATAGATAAGATAAAGGGAGGAAATGGAGAGCCAGGGCAGGAAATGGTTTGCCCAAGGTTTCAGAGCAGCATGGCAGCAGAGCCAGCAAAGGAGACAAGTCCTTTAGGCACTCTGATCTGCTCCTGCTCTGGTGGTCCATATGTGTCCACAAGCTCAGGGAAGATATGTCTCTTCCCTCTGGAGTTCCATCTGCTCCTACACTGCTCTTTCTCCTGCCCAGTTGAGGATAAGGAAAAACTGGGAGAGAAACCAGAAATACTGGGGCTGGACCTTGGCCCAGTGGTGTCCAAGACTGTGAGATGACATAATTTATCATCTGTGGTTGCTGCTCTGAGGCATTTTGCTAGGGTTGTTCTACTTGAGGCTCTCTCTGCTTGGTATTGGCCTCTTCCCCTTTTTGGTGACAAAGACCACAATTATAGTTTCTATGGCTTGTGTAAGACCTCCTTTCTCCCCCTGGAAGGAGCACAAGATGATAGTTTCATAGTATGTTAAGGGGTTGGAATGGACCTTAGAGATCATCCAGTCCCAACCCTCTGCCCTGGGCAGGGACATCTCCCACCAGACCAGGTTGATCAAGGATTTATCCAACCTGGATGTGAAGACTACCAGGGTTGGGGCATCCTGGTCTCTTTACCCCTTTCCTCTCCTTCTGCCCTTGTTCCAGCTGCACACACCCAATTATGTCCAGAGCTGCATTTTCATTAGGAAAGTTGACTTAATGCTGCCTATTTTCCCTTGTATCATTTTGATAAACTCCATCTGTCCCAGAGGGTGGGAGAGAAGAGTTTCAGAGCATAATGATGGACTTCTGGAGTCATCTAAGGAAGAAATCCAGAGAAAGGAAACACACACACAAAGAAAGAAGACAAGAGAATTGTGAGTCTCTGTTATGCTGTTGATACAGACTGTGGACTGCTGCTCTGTCTTTGCATGAGGTCATTAATCATGATTATTGCCTGGCTTGATTTGGATTTTAAAGCCTGCAATAAGCAGGCAGGATCTGTGAGGGAAAGTGTTCAAGCTTCACATATGTCAGGCAGAGAGAGCAGAGAGAGAAGGGAACAGGCAGCAGACGGTGAGCTTCAAAAGAACAGGCAGATAAAAAAGCCCCCTGCAGCACAGAAGGCCTCTGAGACAGAACCAGAAGCCTCCAGCCTGCAATGCTATTCAGGAAGATTTTATTAGGAGGCTGTAAAACTTCAAGCAGGAGACTTGGGTTGGTCTGTTTTAAAGGGACACGGGGGAGAGTTTTAGTCTCGCCTAGACAGTTCTTCATCCTTGCCAAAAATAGGTGTTTTCAAGCTGCAGCCTCAACTGTTTTGGTTGTGTCTGGCAAGGAACACATCCAGTCACTCTCCTCCAATGACAGGCTGAGAAAGTTGGAGTTGTTCAGTCTGGAGAAGGCTCATGGGAGAACTTAGAGCACCTTCCAGTACCTAAAGGAGCTTCAAGAGAGCTGAAGAGGAACTTTTGACAAGGACATGGAGTAAGAGGATGAGGGAGAATGGCTTCAAACTGCCAGAAGACAGGGTTAGATTAGATATTTGGAAGAAATTCTTCCCTGGGAGGGTGATGAGGCACTGGCACAGGTTGCTCAGAGAAGCTGTGGCTCCCTCATCCCTGGAAGTGTTCCAGGCCAGGTTGGATGGAGCTTGGAGCAACCTGGGCTGGTGGAAGATGCCCCTGCTCATGGCAGGGGGTTGGAATGAGATGATCATTAAGGTCCCTTCCAACCCAAACCATTCAATGACTCTGTGACTTAGAAAAGAGAAGGTTGAGGGTGAGAAGGTAAAGAACACACCAGACTGCCAGCCTGGGTGCCTGAGGTTTGAACACAGACAACTTTATCAGCACCACTGTGAACAGTAAATAAGCACTCAGTGTGTTTGAAATCTTCTCAGCATCATTTTCCCAGTTTGAAATTCATCCCAGTGGTTCAGCACTAGGATGGGTTTGTGATTCCCAAGTCAACAAAGCAGCATCTTAAATCATATAAACCAGGCAGCTAAGAGATTCAGGGACTGATAGGAGACCTGAGGTTCTCAGACAAAAGTCCTTGTCTGGAACTGAGTCATCATGGCAGCATTAATGAGAGGGAATAAAGGCAGGGAAATAATGAGAAAATGCTTTGACTGTGTCATTGCAGAAAAAGGGCACAATGCAAATTAGGCCACTACTGCAGATAATTAGAGGTGAAGGAATGGATGTCTTTGATTAAAACTAGGAGCCCAGGCAGGCTGAAGCTGCAGAAATATTCCTTGTTTTCCCTTGAAAAATCCCAAACCAGTGAAAAGATAAATACAGACATTAGGGAGTTCAAAATTCTCTATTCCAAAGGCAGTTTTGGACTCACTTTTTAAAATGCTCAGCATTTTCCTCAAGATAAATGGAAACAATTATAGGGAATGAACTGTTAACCATGATAGTTGCTTTTCTAGAAGTTTCTTCAGCTGGCCCAAAGGCTAGAAACAGCAGTAGAGCAGGAAAACACAACCTGAAGGACACAAGGACCAGGCTCCTTTGGGAAGATATTACAGAAATAAGTTCTCTGAGGTCTGAAAGGCCCTTGAGGTACAATTTCAAGTCTGAATTCCTAACTCCTCTGCAGTCATGTTACTCCATCTCCTACAGCTGTCACATCCATACCTGTCCTGCATCTCTGCTGGGTCCTGAGGTGCTATTGCCAGTCCCACACCTCTATCACATAGGTAATCATCTCTCCATGAAGAAGCAGAGCCTTGATTCAAAGCCTCTTTCTCACAGTGTAGATCTTTCTCTTGAAGTGTGTAAGGCTCTGGAGTGGAGGATAAATTTGTGGAGACCTTTCCTTTCAAGGCCAGGTTAGATGGGCCTTGGAGCAACCTGATCTGGTCCCTGCTGACTGCAGGGGGATTGGAACTAGATGATCTTTAAGGTCCCTTCCAACTCAAACTATTGTATGATTCCTCCTCCTTAGCCCTCCAAATAGCTCATGGCTGAGAAATCTTGCTGGGAGGAGTAGAAAAGTCACGAACTCTGGATGCAGAGTCTCAGCCACTGACCTATATATTTGCTCCCTGCT
>NW_008682016.1:16486-31042 GCF_000695815.1 Acanthisitta chloris
CATCCTCACTCTGCATTTGACTCAGAGACTCCATCCCATGACACCAGCACCAGTGTGGAAACTCCTGCTTAATCAAGAGCATGTGAAAAGAGCTTTGTTTGGTTGTTGAATTCTCTGAGGGTATTTTCCCTTTTAAAATTCAGGTTCTGCCTTTCTTTTTCCTCATCACTTAGTACCTGGGAGCCTAATTTCTGCAGAAGTTAATGGTAGGGGAGTGCTCATGCAGATGCCAAGGCAGCAGTCTCCTTAGCAACAGCAGCCATGGAAGCACTCAGCTCTCATTAGCTCTTCAAGCCATTCATGTCCCTTGCACTCTCAGCAGTGTCCTGCCTGAGGGACAACTTGGCCTCTCTATTATTTCACATGTCCTGGGCTAGAGATAATTCCCTAGTGAAGATCTGAGCTCACCCCAATCAGAAATGTCTCAGTTTCATCATTCAAAATTGTCCTTGTTGAAAACTCAGCTTCAGTGTTCAGACAAAAAAACAATCCCAGAAAAGTGATAGAAAGAAGAATATTCTGGAATTGGGCAGAGAACAGATAGAGGTGGAAGGTGGGGAATTTTCTCCTCTGCAGGGATGGAATTGTCTCGGTGAAATTCAGACTTAGAAAAGGAGAACTTTACTCTCTGAGGTCCCTTTTTCCTCAGGAGGGTGTAAGCTGTTAGAAGCAGCTTGTAGGGTGCAGCCAAGTGTCCTCCAAAATCATGGATGATGATGTCAGATACTCTGTCAGCAAGCTGCAGCCCATGGAAGCTGCTATCTTTGGCCAATGACCTATTGAGGAGACAGACCTAGGCCAGGTCTCAGTGGAGTTGAGAGAGAGTTATAAAAGTTTAAAGGACATTACTGGGAGTGACATTAGACTGATGAGTGGGAGAAAAGAGTAGGCAAGAAAGGAGTGTGCAGTGAGCAAGTCCTGGTGCACAAAGAACTAATAACATGCATAGGAAGAAAACAGATTGGATCACAGCAGCAACTCTGTTTGAAGTTTGGCCCCATGGGGAGTTGTCTGTGTGAACAGGGAAGGTGCCAAAATGAGCCTCCTGGATCTGAAGGGGAGAGGGTCAGTCACAGGAAAGAATGTGAGTAACTTTTACACCAAGTTTTGCCACCCAATTGCTCATACTCTGAAACTGCACCCTGAGGGGTGACACAGAAATAAAGAAAAGTTTGGGTTGGAAGGGACCTTTAAAGATCATCTAGTCCAACATCCCTGCAATGAGCAGGGATGTCTTCAACCAGGCCAGGTTGCTCAGAGCTCCCTCCAACCTGACGTTGAATGTTGCCAGGGATGGGGCATCTACCACCTCTCTGGGCAACCTGTGCCAGTGTTTTCCTCCCTCATTATAAAAATTTTCTGCCTTATATCTAGTGTCTTGTCTAGATCTAAATCTGTATCTATATCTAGTCCCTATATCTCCACTCTATTAGTTTAAAACTATTAACCCTTCTCCTATCACAACAGGCCCTATTAAAAAGTTTGTCCTCATCATTCTTGGAGTTCTTTCAGGCACTGGAAGGGACTATAAGGTCTCCCCAGAGCCTTCTCTTCTCCAGGCTGAACAACCTCAACTCTCTCAGTGCCATGAGCTTACATAGTAAGAGACTTCCAGTACAACAAAGGCTTATGCAAGAAGGAAGGAGATGTTTTGCTCTCTCTATCCATGGCAGAAGAGCTTTGAACTAAAGTGGCTGGAGAAAGTGTGAGGTCCCCATCACTTGAAGAGCTTTAAAGATGATTTAGAACATGATCTGTGAGTTGCAGTGTGGCAGCAAATAATATTTACATGAAGCAGGTGAACAATATGATCTTGCAACACTCTGTGCTTTCATCATCCCCCAGCAAGGGAAATGCAGCTTCCCAGAATTCCCTCTGCAATGCCACTGAATATGCTAGAAAAGATCCTGCTGGAACAAGTCCAAAGGAGGTTATTAAGTTGATCACAGGGCTATAGAGACAGGCTGAGTTGGAATTGTTCAGCCTGGAGTACAGAAGGCTCTGGGGAGACCTCAGACCCCTTCCAGTGCCTAAAGGGGTTCTGAAAGAATTGGAGAGAGACTTCTTACAAAGGCATGGAGTGATCAGACAAAGGGCAACAGCTTTAAGATGAAGAAGGTAGGTTTATATCAGATATCAGGAAGAAATTCTTCCCTGTGAGGGTGATGAGGCACAGGCATAGGTTGCCCAGAGAAGCTGCTCCATTCCTGGGAGTGTTCTAGGCCAGGTCAGATGGGGCTTGGAGCAACCTGAGCTAGTGGAAGGTGTCCCTGCCCATGGCAGGGGGGGGGAAGAGCTCCTTCCCAACCCAACCTATTCTGTGATTCTATGACACTGCTGGAACTCTTTCAGAAGATAACAGAGCAAATAGTGGGTGGTCACTTCCCTTCTCATAGCATGGGCTGAGCTACATGAAAGTCTTTGCCAGCAGGAGACAGGTTATGAGTCGTTGTGTTGAAGGCCCAAAGAGCAGCAGGATTCATAGCTGACACCATTCCCAACATCTCCTGCTGGGCCACTTATTAAACCTCTACCCCAGGAGTGACAGCTCCTGCTTGACTTGCAATCAAGTTTGGCAGGGACTTAATGAGCCTGTGAGGAGCAGGGCCAAGGTCCTGGTGGTCAGTCACCCCCACCTTCACTGCATGGTCATCACAGCCACGTCACATTGCTTTTTATAGCCACCAAGCTTGTTAAGGCTGTTGCTTGACCCTTCAGCCTCTCCTTTTTGTGCTCCCTTGGCACCACAGTCCTGCCCTCAACATGTTTATTGCGTGGAAGCTTCTTAATTGGAACATTTGTCTCTAATCTTTCAACCCTGTGCATGGCCAAACTCCAGTTCACATCCCAAACTCTACAATGGCAAGCACAGAACAACTCCTGAACTTCTTCTAGTGGCAAATTCATCCCTTCAGCTCCTCAAATGTTGAATAATTCACCAGTTTCTCTTTTTTTGGTCTAGTTCAAGAAGTAGAAACTGAGCAACAAAAGAGAAAGGAAAGCCAACCACCCACAGAAGAGTTTGGAGGGCTTTGTTTGCTTCTTGGCTTATAGCAAGGACTGGAACTGTGAGCAGGATGCTCTTCTGGGGGATGCTGAAGATGAGATGCTGGAGGGTCCTGAAATCACTTGTCTAACAGGCAAATTTGAGCTGTGCTTCAGAGAAGTCAGGGCTGGATGTTGTCATGATATGATATTTTTTATACTGGAGGGACTTCTTTATCCTGTTCCCCCACAGCTCTGATGCTGCCCTGTGGACACTGTTTACCTCCAAAACATCCCTTCTGCTTGTAACTCCCTGTTTAAATCCATCCTGGGAGGCTGCAAATCCTCCTTCTATCCTGACATCCCCTATGTCAGGAAACTCATTAGATTCATTTTATTCCTCCATCAATAATTGAATCTTTTATAACATGGCAGGAAATAAGCAAAACTAAAGGATTCATTGAGTGAGGCTGGAGATGGGAAAAGGAGGGAGAAGGGACAACAACATCAGTGTCTGCAATCCAGGAAAGCTGAAACATTTCTCATTTTTTCCAGGACGACAGTGACAATAATATCTCCAGCAAATGGAAACTGGGATGTTGGGAATCTCTGCAGAAAACCTCTCCATAGGCACTGTCACCTCTGTCTCGTTTCCATAGAGATTTGGGTTCCTGCTTCCAGCAGGGAAAATCCTGACTGACAGTTTGTACCTTCTGAGAGGTAGAGCCTCAGCCACACAGAAACAAGCTCTGAATGTTTATTCCATGGCAGGGGCTGAGCTTCTCAGGCTTTCCTTAGTTTATTTAATTTAAAATGTAATTTTTTATTGTTTGTTTGGTTTATTTTTTAATTATTCTTTTCCCCCTCAGGCTTTTTTTCCTGCCATGGAAAAGGTGCTGGATTAACAGCTTTGGAGTCTGGGATCAGCAACCAGGTAAAACTGCAGACAAATAGCTACTTTGCAATCTGATTTGTGAGAGAAAAGGCTGAGTAGGGAGGGAAACCAGAAGTGATTCATTTCTTCTGTCAAAATTGCAAGGGAATCCAGACTCAGCAATGATTTCATGAGCAGGGGGGAGTTTTGGGAGAATCTTCCACAAAAAGTGGATGCCTAAAGCCATGTCAATGTGCAAAAGAGCAGAAAATATCCTTTTTTTTAATTTACCATGAATACAGAAAAGGGCCAAAAATCTCCTTTTTTTTAATTTACCATGAATACATTGGACACTTTGGGATGAATTTGGCCCATAGAGTGGAACCTCTTCTCTCTTGGATGGTAAACAGACCTGATGTCTGGTCTCATGATCTTTATGTCATGTTGGTTTTGGACATTAACCACTAAATATTTCCAGTTTTAGAAGAGAAATCTCTGAGCTGAGTGGACAAAATGAGTAAAAAAATGGTATTATAAGGCAGATTCTTTTCTTACGTTTATTGCTTTAGGCTTTATTTCACACTGTAAGGTTTTAGCCAGCACAGCTCCACTCTTTGCCTAGAAGAGACACTAGACAGTGATTTTTTTGCTGATATAGGTGAAAAATATCCCAGTTTTCCTGTGGGTGGTTCCAGGATAAATCAGCTCTATCAATATTCCTCTGCAGAGACCCTTGGTGGTCTCCTCTTGGGACATCCAGCTTGGTGTAGGAGGCAACATCTAACAGGGATGGAGAAAGGTCTCAGCCTCTTTAATCTGATTTAAAGTAAAAGAAGCAAAAAACCAGGGCAGATTGTCAGGAAAAAATGTGGATTTTGCCTATCTTGATAGATTATATGTGACATGTTGTAATAAATGACATTTAGCAGCTGTTCAAAAGTCATGTAGGAAAAGCCTAGAGGAAGCAACATTTCCTGGATTTTCATGGCATTTGCCTGCAATTCCAGTTGCTTGGGTTGTGCATGCAACATGGGAAGTGACAACAGTCTGTGTGTGCTGATCTAAGGTTTCATCTGAATTTCATTGGGAATGACTGTGATGAAGGCAATGTCCCAGTGCAAAGAAATATCTGGGAAGTTTGAGAGTCTTATGGAGAGGGACCCATGGATCTCACCTTCATGGAAAAGACAAAGACAAGGCACCTGCTCTCTCAGCATCACAGAATCACAGAATGGTTTGTGTTGGAAGGACCTTTGAGATCATCTAGTTCCAACCCCTTGCCATGGGACACCTTCCACTAGACCAGGTTGCTCCAAGCCTCATCCAACTTGACTGGATCCACCATCCTGTGGTTCCCAGGAAAATGTCCGTGGTTTTAGGGAGCAGAATTGCTGGTGGTAGATTTTGGCTGAGATATTATCTGGGCTTGGATGTTTTTTCCAGCACCTTCTGTGCAAATTTCCACCCTTAAAATTCCTTCAGCACTCAGCACTGATTTTTATGGTGCAAGAGCATAGAGTGGCCTAAACACTTAGGTGTCCAAACTTAATGAGGATCAAAGGAGCCATGAATTCAGCCAAGCTTAACTCATTTCCAGACATGTCTGTCAGATCAAGCCAAAGGGAAGTGAACTATATTGCATTAAGATCACCTTAACTCTGGGGCAGTTTAGAGTTACAGGTCTTAAAGTCTTCCAAGTGATTTCCTATACAGCCATGCCTTCAATCCATTTGGATTTTCTTTTCTGGAGCTCTCTGTGTAGAGGAGGCCTCAGAGATGAGAGCCTTTAGAGTAGGCTGAATTAGGATCCAGTTTCTACTTGATTGCAGGAAGATTTAGGAACCTTAATTGGACATGAGGCAAAAATGATAATGGTTGCTGAGGAAACTGAATGCTGAAGAGGGAAAGCACAAAGCAGTGATAGAATTGCTATCCTGGGAAACCCCATGCTGTCCTCTGCTTCCAACACTTGCAGTTCAGCCATGTCCATCATTTCCCACACCATGAAATGAGAATGGTCTATGTCAGGTGGATGTGAACTGTGGAAGAATTGTACTGGTAGGGGCTCTACCTGGCACAAAGGTTTCTGCTGCTAGTTTTCCTTCCTGACTTTACCCACAGAAGCAAATCCCCCTCTCCAACCTCTGCTTCCTCTTGGAAAGCCAGGGCACAAGATCTGGGATGTTCCTTGTGACACTAGGACTGCAAGGAATGCAGGTTGTCACAAAGTGCAGTTTGCCTTTCACTGCTGGAAGATCAGAGAATTGATTAGGGAGGAAAAGACCTCTAAGATCATTGAGCCCAACTGTTACCCTACCACTCACTGCCAAGGACACCATTGAGGGCTGTTACCCCAACACTCACTGCCAAGGACACCATTGAGGGCACCTTACTGTGGTTTTTCAGTACTTGAAGGGGCTACAAGAGAGCTGCAGAGGGACTTCAGACATGGGCATGGAGTGACAGGACAAGGGGAAATGGCTTCAACCTGAAAGAGAGTAGGGTTAGATTGGATATTAGGAAGAAATTCTTCCCTGTGAGGCTGGTGAGGCTCTGGCACAGGTTGCCCAGAGAAGCTGTGGCTGCTCCATCCCTGGGAGTGTTCCAGGCCAGGTTGGATGGGGTTTGGAGCAACCTGGGCTGGTGGGAGGTGTCTCTGCCCATGGCAGGGGGTGGAACAAGATGATCTTCAAGGTCCCTTTCAACCTAAACCATTCTATGTCTCTGTTACCAGCACAGATTACCTCAAGTCCTGCACTGCCATCACTGCCTCAATTCAGCACAACCTTTAAGGCTGTTAGTGAATGTCACAACCTTAAGTTTGGCTTCTCTGCTGGTGTCAAAATTGTCAGTAAATTTAAGTCCTCCAGTGAGTGGATATGTAATCTTTCAAGTGTGTAACATTGGCTCTGTAATCCTGGTCAGAAAGAGGGAATATTCCTTGACCCAGTTGGGAAAAGAACTTCATTTTGGGTAAGGAAAGGTTCACAGCACAGGAAGTTCTGCATTCCAGCAGTGTGCACAAAAGGGCACAGAGGGTGCAAAGTTAGCAACAGGGAAAATATTGGAGCTTATTTAGTTGAATAATTAAACAAGGAGAGGGCAAAATGGGGCAAAGTCAAGTCAGATGAGAAACTCTCTTGATATCTCAATGGATTAAAATGAAGTTGGAAAAAGAGATTTCTTTGTGCACCAAATCAGCACATGTCTCTGAGTCCCCAAACAGTAAATTCCATTTCTTTTCTGGGCTTTCTAACCTTTCTCTTATTTTCCCCCTTCCTTCTTTTGGGTTTTTTCAAGTTGAAGTCACTTTTGAAGTGATGTTTTCTAGAACCACCAAGTCAAAAAGGTTCATTTTGCAAATGTCAAGATTCTATTCCTTCAGAAAATAAGAAGCACTTTATGCCAGCAAGTGGCTCTGTAAGCTTCAGGACTAATGAAATCTGATTTTCTAGGGACTTGCAGCCTGGATTTCGAGTCTTTTATGTAATGTTGTCTGAGCACATTCCAACAGTGTGGGAGCAATGGAAAAACTGTTCTCTGTTCATCAACTCCATATCAGAAACCTGTAAGGCTTTGGAGTGACTTTGGGACCCTCTGGTTTGGCATGATAGAGAATCATGGAATAACAGAAGGGTTTGTGTTGGAAGAGACCTTCAAGATCATCTCATTCCAACCCTCTGCCATGGGCAGGGACACCTCCCACCAGCCCAGGTTGCTCCAAGCCCCATCCAACCTGGCCTAGAACACTCCCAGGGATGGAGAAGGCACAGCTTGGCTGGGCAACCTGTGCCAGTGTCTCACCACCCTCCCAGTGAAGAATTCCTTCCCAATAACTAATTTAAATCTCCCCTCTTTCAGCTAAAGGCCATTCCCCCTTGTCCTATAATTCCATGCCCTTGCCCAAAGTCCCTCTCCAGCCTTCTTGTAGGCACACAAATTGACAAGTTGAAAGTCAATAAACATTCAAGGGAGAAAGACAGAAAAGTACACTGATGTTGCACAATGACCTTAACTTAATGGGTCCTAAAAATTCCTAAATATAGCCTAAAAAGTAATGAAAATAGCTGTGCCTTCCATAATAATCATCATCACAAAGTGTTTCCTGAATTGAGCTGATTGTACATAGCAACCTCCTTTCAATTTTTAATGGATATTAGCTGGAAAAAGCAATCACCTGCCTGCAATTTATACTCAGTACAAATGAGTATCTGTAGGAACAGGTCTAGGAGAAAATCCTGTTCCATGATCAGAGGGAGCACCCAGAGCTCACCAGAGCATCGTTTGGATGCAATGAGTGGAGCTATTAGAGCTGATTGTGTCAATAATGAAAGTTTCACAGCCTTCCTAATTACACATTGCTTTGCTGGCAAAAGAGGCTCCAGGGGAGCAAGTCAGGCTCTGCCTGAAAAGTCAATAAATATGATTTACATCAGTGACCAGTGTGTTATCCTTGGTTAAAAAAGGAGATAGAATACAATAAAAAAAACCAAAAAAAAACCAAAACAAAAAAAAAAAAAAAAACCAAAAAAAAAAAAACAAAAACCAGAAAAAAAAACAAACTGGGCTAGTGTGGGGTGTCCTGCCCATGGCAGGGGTTGGAACTAGGTGATCTTGAAGGTCCCTTCCAACTGAAATCATGCTGTGATTCCATGAAGTATTTCATATATACAACAGTCTGAGCAGGCCACCACCAAACCATGGCCCCAAGTGCCATATCCACATACCTTTTGAACACTTCCAGGGATGGTGACTCCACTACTTCCCTGGGTAGCCTGGTCCAATGCCTGATCACCCCTTTTGTGAAGAAATTGTTCCTAATATCCAATCAAAACATCCTCTAGCACAACCTGAGGCTGTTTCCTCCAGTCCTGTCATGATGTGAATATCTGTGCACTTTGGATCATGCCCCAGAAAACATAGAGATGATTCCCACTCTGATTTTGGAGAGAGTTTCAACTAGTTTGAGGTAGTTAATCCATCCCTGGCCTCTTTCTATCCCACATGACTCCCTACTGATAGAGCCAGGAGCAGTAATAAGGTATTTCTACTTTAAATGAAGGTGTAAGTCCAGTGACTCTCCAGGGATTTTCATCTCTAGCTGACAGAAAAAAAGTAAATAACAGTTATTAGAGTCAAATCTGGAAGGCTCTGGAACAAAATTGGAAACCTTAGGAGTTTATCTGGCACAGGCAGCACTTCCCAGCCTCATCTACCTTTCCCATCTCCCTCAGCAGGGCATCCCATCCTGTCCATCTTGCTCCATCATTATAACTTGGCCATCATTCCTCCTCACCTCTCCACACTGACCTCTCATCACCCCTTCTCTCAGACCTCCTCCACTGAAGTGACCACTGACCTTGGATCAGTGGAGCTGTGGGAATGAGCTGTGTGGGGATGGATGATGACCAGGAAAGATTTTACCCTTTATAGAGTTTTTCCTAGTTTTAATTCCCACAGTGAACAGTGGAGTTCTGCCCCCCTCTACTGGAAGAGCTCAGCACCTCCAGTTGAGCACAGTATCACAGAATATCCTGAGTTGGAAGAGACCCACAAGGAACATCCAAGTCCAACTCCAGGCCCTGCACAGGACAAACCCAAGAATCACATTACATGCCTGAGAGTGTTGTCCAAATGCTTCCTGAACTCTGGCAGGGTTGGTACAGCTCTTGCTTGCTGCTCTGCAAGGCATTGGGTTGGTCATGACCCTTCTGGCCGTGTCCAGAGATCATGCAAAGTCTAACCCTGCTCTCCTGTCCAGTTTCTCTACAGTGTCCCAGGATGGATACTGTAGATATCTGTGGGCACTGGACACTGTGGATGTCCAGTTCCCAGATGGGACACTGGTTGCACCCCTGTTTCTGGTCTATTCCCTCAATGCTTATTGTTCACCTCTCCACTGGTGCCAGCTAAGGGCACAAAGGGAAAGTTCAGTTGTGGAACCAAATGGCACCTTCAAAGTTTCTTTCTCACTCTTGCTAAGAGTTTGTTTTGAATGAGCTGCAGAGAGCTGAGGACATGAGGGTTAGCAGTTCTTCTTTAGGCATTTTTTGGCCAGATCATTTCTGCCTTTCCAACCTGAGCTCCAAAGGGATATTTGGGAGGTTCATCTGGCAAAGCAGATTTATCCCTATTGTGCAAGGAAAGAGTCCACTGATTTCTTCAGCTGTACTCCCCAAGTGCACATTGCCAATTGAAACACACCCTGGACTGTTGCCCTAATACCTTCATCATTGGAAAGAGACCAGGGATGAAGTGTGGAATGAGGCTAAATCCTTTTGAGTGCAAAACCTTTCAGAAGAGGAGTGATTTGCAGAGGCAGAGCAGAATCCTCTACCCCGTGGACTGAACATCTTTGGGACCAGAAATCTGAGCCCAACATTTTCCAAAATATACATTTCCATTTCAAATACTCAGATCTCCAACCCCTGCAATGTTCCCTGCCTCTACCCTCAGTGACCCAGGGGTGTTTGATAGGTAATGAACCCAAGAAATGGGAGAAGGCATCAGGTAGCAAAGCACCAGCCTGATGGAGCTCCTGGGTCTCTGTGCTGCTCAATGCTGGTTCTTCTCATTGCTGAAGTTTCTTTGGCTATCAGATAGAGCTGGTTGAGGCTTAGAGATTTCTTTACTTAATCCTGACTTGCCTCAGCTCTTCCATGCATCTTACCTCTTAAGCATGAGTGGGAATGTGATTGCTCTCTGGTTTCAATGCCTTTCTCTTAGTTATACCCACCAAGAGCTCTGCACAACCCAAGTCCAACTAGGGACTCTTTCTCCCAGTCTCATGAGCTACATTTGACTCAGTCTTAAGATGCTCAACAACCCCCTTAAAACACCTCCATATTTTCTATATCCTCTTCTACAAAGGCCCAGTGCGTTTCATTTTTTATATCAATCACCTGCTTTTGCTGAGAAGGAAGATTTTCAGAAGTCAAGTAAGCCCCAAATGGCTGAGAGGACCAAATATCAGAGGACAATAGATACTCAAGTCACCCCCAAACCAAGGAAGAAAGGGCAGAAAGCAAAACACAAAGCAATTGAAGCAGATATTTCAAAGTTTTATTGTATAAATCTACAAAAGGCTTTGCTACAATAGCAAATAGAATGTAGCACTATCCTATTGACAGGTTCTAGTGGCTTCCTGTGATCTTGTAACTCCAACATGACACATGAGGAATAAACTGCCTGATACAGTCAGATCTAGGGCAAGTGATGTTGGCTTACAAAGACCTTTTGGCTTCAACCCCTATAACCTGTAATGAGTCAATGTGTTTGCCTTTTGTACAAGGTTGTTTGAATTAGTAATAGCTCTAGTAAAAATAAAAACTCTAAAGTCTATTTGTCAGAGTCAAATGCAAAATTGCCTAGGGAGAAATAAAATGCAGTAGTTGAAATCTGCTGAAGGTTCAGAGAAAAAACACATACATACTTCTTCATTCATCTGGCTCTGCCCCAGGAAAATAAACTCCCAGCCCTTCCTGGAGAGGCTGGTAATAAAACCAGGGTGCTACAAGTAAAGCTCCAATTTGCCAGGAGCAACAATTGAAATAAAATCAGTCCAGGAGATTCAGTTCTGCACACTCCAAAAAAGTCAGCTGAAAATGTAGGAACCTCAGGACCAAATGAGTAAGTAGCACAGAGAGGCTAATTCATTAAAAAGGCAGAAAGGCCTATGGAAAATTAAAATGCCTAGTGAGGCAGTTAAGTCCCTTGAAAGAGACTGTAGAAATGAAGAACCTCAAAATCAAACATCATTTTGACCTTGAGATGTTGCCTGTGAAATTTGCCTTTCCATGAGTTTACAGAGTTTTCCAGTCCTGGACATTTTCGCTGAGCATTGTTGGAATGCACATCAGGTCCCATTGGCTTAGTTCAAATGCAACAAAACACCACAGAATTTAGTTAAAGTGGATTTGATTGCCCAACACACACACACACCCCTACAATGACACACACACACACCCAGGACAGTTGGCTCTGGAAGAGAGAGGAACCAACTGGACCTCTTCAGCTGAGATGTGAACCAAAACTGTCTTGTCCAATGCATGAGAGCTCTTGTCTTTTTGGGCTCCCTGGGTCTGGATGGAAACAGTCACGCCAAAGCCAGCACAAGAACTCCAGTTCTTGCAGCAACTCTGGCCCATGCAGATCCAGAGAGCTCCTGCTGTCTCACAAGACTCCTCTCTGGCAAGACAGCTGGCCCAGTTGTGCAGGCTCAGACAGTTCAGACAAGCATCTGGACCACAGGATGCTTCTCCGAACCTCCAGAGCCCTTTGAGGTTTGAAACTGGTACCCGCATGGAATGAAGTTCCCCTCAACTCAGGAGAAATGAGTTACAGCATTGACAGCCTGGAGGGTTCATAGCCAAGGTTGGGTCAGCCTTTTGGCAAAGTTAATCAGGAAAGTTTCTTGAACTGATCAGCTAGTGAAGATTTCTTTAGGTGAGTCCCAGTGGCCCCAAATGGCAGAGGTATGGTATCATCTCAACAGACAGTCAGCACAAGCCCAGCATCCTGTCCCTTTGGGGACACCCAAAGCCCAGACTTGCTTCTTCTGTTCTGCCTCTTTCCTTCTCAATGCTTTCTTCTGTGCTTGGAATACCTGCACCAGCTCAGACTTTTCTTTGTCCTGTTGGAAGTGTCTTCCTCCTTTCATTCTGGCTCTCAGCACCTTGAACACAGCATTGCATTGTCAGGGAGGCTCTTTGGTGCATGATTTGCCCTCTGTCTTCCTGCAGCACTTGCTTCTTCCCTGAGAAATCTCTTGGACACAGAGAAGGAAACTCAGCAACAGCAGCAGGGATCACTGTAAGAGAAAAAAATGCAGCAGCTCTGATTAGACATCTAAAGTGGAGAGTGAGGAGGATTTCTTAGATGGGGTTAAATTTGGCTGTGCAACCATTGGGGTGAAGTCTCAAGACCAGCACAGATGTTTGTACTTGGGCTATTCAATACCTCAGGGCAGGGCACTGGGGAGGCTGCAAAAGGCCCATAGGATAAGATGAGAGGTAATTACCTGTGCCAGTGTTTCCTCCAGCTGGTGGATCTGGCAGTTGGTGGCTGTGGATCCTGAGAGCAGATCTGATGTGGAACCCTTGGGTTTGAAGCTTTTTCTGTGGCTTTGCTTCCAAATCCTGAGTGCTGTGAAGTGATTCCTTCTCAGAGGAGGATCTGAGTGAGTCACTGTAACCAAGAGGAGATAATGCTTGTAATGCATGGCCAGCTCATCCTCAGCAGTGACACCCACTCCCCCATCACTCATCCCAGGTCATTAGTGAGAAATGTTCCTTTCTGTGCAGGCACAGCCACTGCCAAACTAACTTACTCTGAACAAGCAGTGACAGGAGAGCCCCCACCATTCCTGAGACCTGCTTCTAGCAAGGATTCAGAGCAGACATGCATCTCCTTTGGGCTATGCATGCACCTGTGATGCATTGTCCCACCTGGGGACTCAAGCCCAGAGCTTCATGGAACAGGTCCTCAGACTGGGTTAATGAAGAAGCTTCCCATTCCCACCTCATACTAATCAAAAAGTGCAAGATGCTGTCCTGTTTGGAAACTTTTCCCACTCATTGTCCTGTATTTCCCTTTGCCTCTTCCTTCCCTTTTCTCCCAACCCTAAAGTTTCATGTCCCGTTTCAGATTAGTTGTTATCCCAGTACAAAATTCCCACTATGGCTACTTTAGGCCTGAGAAGTGCAGAGAAGAGAAAGTCAGAGAGTTGTCTTACCTTCAGCCTCTTGGAAGGAGTCACACCAAAGGCCTTCTGAGCCACCAGTGCCACATGTCACTGCTGGAGTAGTGCCAGGAACATCCCAGGGTCCTTGCTGCATCTCTCGTGGAATTGCTGCTTACTTGGTCCGGTCCGAGGGGCAGATGATGCTCAAGATGTGTCCAGCCTGAAGAAGCTTTGAAGAGCCAGAGCTAAACTTCCTGAATGTCTTACAGCAGTTTCATCTCAAAGACTCATCTTTGATGTTGGCCAAAGGTGAATGCTGAGCATTACTGTCTCAACATGGAAAATGTCACAGAGTCCAAGTCCATCTCCATCCATGGCAAGATGTAGAAAGTGGCAGATGATGCTCAAGATGTGTCCAGCCTGAAGAAGCTTTGAAGAGCCAGAGCTAAACTTCCTGAATGTCTTACAGCAGTTTCATCTCAAAGACTCATCTTTGATGTTGGCCAAAGGTGAATGCTGAGCATTACTGTCTCAACATGGAAAATGTCACAGAGTCCAAGTCCATCTCCATCCATGGCAAGATGTAGAAAGTTCTTTGTGAACAGAGAGTACTCTGTCCTTAGGTGCTCCAGGACAGGGATGTTAGGCTTTCCAAGAGGATTTGAGTCTGTCTGTGTGAGCAGAAGCTCTTTGCTGTGATGCACAGGCTGAGACTGTGCTGGGGCACACAGATCCTCTCTTCACTTCTTGCTTTTGCATGGCAAAAGCTCCTGTTGTCTCCACACATCAGCATGGACTCGATTTGCTGCTCTGGGGATATTTTGCTCTGAATTTAGGATGTGTTTGTTTGTTTCATTCAAAGAATAAGGATTTATTCCCTTTACCTCCCCCCACCCTCTTAAAATAGCTCTGGTGTCTCCTCTCCCCACCCTGACACCCTCTCTCCTCTGTAAGGAAGCAAACTGCTCCTTCAATAAATGAGCTCAGAATTCAATTAGGAAATCTCTTTCCTGCT
>NW_008682016.1:31062-43417 GCF_000695815.1 Acanthisitta chloris
ATAATGTGCAAGGATGAAATTTGCCTCTGCACTGCAGTGGCCTTGATTGGAGTGAGCAGAAACTACGACAAGAAGTAAACCAGTCAGAGCCTCCTGAGAGGAAACACATTAAAGCAGGTATTAGGTGCAGTGAAATGAAAACCAGGAAAAATAATCCAGATTCTTAAAGCTTTCAGTTCCTGAAGTAATAGGATTTTTTTTCCTTCTTAAAGGATGAAATTTGCCTCTGCACTGCAGTGGCCTTGATTGGAGTGAGCAGAAACTACGACAAGAAGTAAACCAGTCAGAGCCTCCTGAGAGGAAACACATTAAAGCAGGTATTAGGTGCAGTGAAATGAAAACCAGGAAAAATAATCCAGATTCTTAAAGCTTTCAGTTCCTGAAGTAATAGGATTTTTTTTCCTTCTTAAAACAAAAAATAATCAAAAAACTTTAATTTAATCTTTTGGAGCAAGTAAGAGCAGGAAATTGCCAAGTGAACAGAAGCCCAGTGGTTAATTAGAAACAGGCAAGGGTCAAAAGAAAGCTGTAGCCTCAGGACAGGGACACCTCTGCAGAAGAGGGAGGAGAGAAGCATAAAGAGATCCAAATGGGTAGGAACCCTCAGCCAATTGCTGCACTCGTATGAAACCCTTGAAAGCCTCCAGTGCTAAGCAGCTGCTTCACAAGTTGGGAATTGTCTCGAGTTTCTTGTCAGGGATCTCATAAAATTGTCTGTTCCCCACAGCGGTGCAAGCAGGGGCTCCAGCACCACCGGATTGCATGGCTCAGGTGAGGTGGGCAACCACATCCTAAGGTGCCTCTTCCCCATCACCTCCCTCCCCCCACAAGCAAAGTTAATTCCTCTGCTCTGGGCTGTTGGACTGAGCACACCTCATGTCTCGTCTCAGCCAGAACCTCTCTCCAAGGAGAAGCTTCCTAAATACTCCCCTTTCTCCCTTTCACATAACCCAGACCACTGTCTTTCTTGGACAAGCTCATATGACAGTGGCTGGAGGGCTTGGGGGCTCAGGTTGAGTCCCATTGCTTGGCACAGGACTGGCAGTGGTTGAGGGAGGCACAGTCTCCACAGAATCTCCTGACTGAATCTCAGGGGTCCTCTGTGGGCTGGGCTCCTCAGAGTGCTCCATGTTGCCCTGGACCTCCTTCCCTCTTTGAATCAGCTGCTCTAAGGTCTTGGGCAAGGGGTAGCTCAAGAAGCGCTTGAGCTTGGGCTGGAGGGTGCCCACCACATACTGGATAATTTCCTCCTCATCTGCATCAACATAGAGGGTCTGGTACAAGTCTCTCTTGCGCCAAAGGAACTGATCCAGGGGCTCCCCCTCTTTCTGGGGCAAATCCAGCTCCCTTTTGATAGCATCCCTAGTCAGAGTTCCCTCGCTGTACTGCAGGAACTCCTTCTTGAACTCCACCCAGTTCTTGACAGAGTCCTGCTTGTATTCCCACCACTTTTTAGCTGGGCCATTCATGTGATTTTGGATCTGAGACAGCCAATACTCCTCTGTTCCACCCACCTGCTTTAAGTATTCCTCTAAGTGGCTCAAGAACTCCCGGGGATCCTCAAAGACCTGGGTCTCCACTGGGGAGGCTGGAGCATCCTCTGACACAGAGACCCACTGGTAGGAATCATGGCCCTGGGGGATGCTGGGCACCTCCCCAGGAGGAGGGGTCAGAGCATACATTTGGCTCATATCAAGGGCATAGTCATAGATCTCCCCCTCACTTGGCCTTATCTCTGGGCCTCCCACCCCAACAGACACTGTTTGCTTGCCTTGTTCCCCAGGGCAATATTTGCCTCCCATGGACTCCAGACGGTCTGCCCACTTTTCCAGACGGAAAAAGACCTCCTTCCAAACATTCATCTCTCTCTTGACCCACCTCTCCAGGTGGGCAATGGTTTCCTGGCATCTGGCCAGGCAGGCCTTGATGGATTTCTTCCATCTCTGGTTATCAGTTGGGACATGATCCTCCAAGTTGTTCTCTAACTTCCCCACTGACTTTTGCAAACCCTTCAGCTCCCGCTCCACCTGCTTGGAGACCTCAGTCAGGAGGTGCCTATGGGTCCTCCTGACATGCTCCAACATTTCTGCCCTGCATTTCCCTATCTGCAGGATCACATTGGGCTTGTTGGCAACTCCACGGTGCCCCTGGAAGGAGTGGATGCCAGCATTGGTGACATTATCCAGCTGCATGGCTCCAACCGTGCGAGTGGCAAACACAGAAAGAACTGGGAGAGTAGCCCTGACACTAGAGCTGGACCTCCAAATCCCCCACCACAAAACTTCCTGAAAGACACACAGAGACTTTCAAACCCCCCTCGAAAGGACTTTTGGACACAAACACAACCAAATCAGATATCACCGCAGAGCGAGCTGATCGGTCCCCGTGGATCCCAGAGAAGAGCTGGAGGCAAATTTCTCCCGGTGCCCAGCTGGAAATGCCGATGTCACTGCTCAGGGTGTCCCAGAGAGAGCCAGGATCCTCCAGGAACAAGGAGAGGAGTTGGCTAAGACGTCCAGTCCCGCACACGTGTCGCTCGTTCGCAGCTGAGAATCTTGCCAGGCGCAAAGTCCTCACTGGAGAAAAACACCCCGAGATGCACAAAGAAGCTGCTGCTAAAAAATCCAGGTGATTCCTCCTCTGGTAAACTTGGAGAGTCAGAAATGCTTTCACTAGAGATGCAAAGAGCTGCTTCTCTTCCCTGTCTGAACTGCCACTAGTCCAGGCTCTTCCATCTACTTATACTCCACAGGGCTCAACATGTGGGTGGTGCCCTGCCTCCTCTCACACTCTCAGCTCAGCGCTCATTGGAGGACAAGGGAAGCTGGTGGCTGTGGCAACCCAGATTTTGGCAGCCTCCCCTTGCTTCCCACCCCCTCGCACACGCCCCCAGACTCGACGCGAGAAGCACTTGAAAGGTGCTGGAGACAGTTGGATAGATGGATGAGTAATCCCACCTTCCGCCTCTCTCGGATTGCAGGAAAAGCTCTTATTCATTCCACAACTATTTACTCAGCAAGGTCATCATTAGTATGATTCCCCTGGCAGGATTCAGAGGGGGAGATGCGGAGGAATTCAGTGTGTCACACCAAGAGAGACACCCACGGTCCCCCACATACCCCCAAATGTGCACACACACACACACACACACAGAGCGAGCTCAATCCTAATGCAAATGCCTGGGAGTGCTGGGAAATCAACAGGGAAGGAAAGGAAAAGGAAAAGAAAAGGGCGGGGGGGGGGGGGGGGGGGGAGGAAACACTCAAAAGAGCCACTTCAGCACAAACTGGAGCACTCTGGACTTGCTAAAGCATTGGGAGGTGGGAGTTATCCCCATGGCTTAATTGCACCAGCCCCACCGCTATCTTGGGAATATTGGGAAAGGGAGGGGGTCGATATCCTGGTTTTTACATGGAATTAAATCCACCCATCAAAAGCCTGTGCCGTACTTAGCTTTGAATCAGATGCTTAATCAGGGAGCCAACCCACAAACGCAGATGAAGCTCCATTTGTTCTTTGCTCTTGACAAAGCAGGAAAAGCCAACCATAAAAGGAGTCTCCGGGTTTTACATAAACCAGAGATAAAGGATTCCCTAATCCGAAAGAGTTTCCCTGCCGGAACACCCTCAGAGAGGTGCTGAGGACATCGAGGGCTTCTCATCCTTTCCCAGTGCCAGTGGCCAGAGGCAGTGGGATGCTGATTCATCAGGAGCACCTAAAAAGGGGTTTCAAGCCTGGTGTGTGTGGGGGGGTGGGGAGGGTGGATTGCCTCCACTCGGAATTGGGGGCAGTGTGCCAAGGAGGATTAGGATGGATTCCTACTCCCACAGCTCCTGGTGGGAATGCAGTCACCCTGGGAGAGCAAAAAGGAGGTGAACAGTCTTTCAGTGAAGTCCTGATGAAAGGAGTGACCCCAAGCATTAAAGTAGAGTCCCCTTGGAGCAAAGCGCTGATAGTTAAACCGAAGGGCATAAGGGACAGAGGACAGAAGTCCCTTCCTTCCCTCCTATATCCATGTGGTGCAGGAAGGCACATCTCTGTTCCCTCCCAGGGGATGGCACATGGACAAACACCACTGCTGGACAGGGAACAGAAAGATTATTTAGGGCAGCAGTAAACTGACCTAGAGGGGCTGCATGGTTTGGTTGAAAGGGAGTTGTGACAGTGAGTGGGGAAGGGGACAAAAGCCTGAGGATGTAAATGCAGATTCCTAGTCCATCACACCCTCCCAGAGCCACTTCATCCACCCCATATATCACCATAGTGAGATGTTTGGTGTAAATTGAGTGGGGAAGAGGACAAAAGCCTGAGGGTGTAAATGCAGATTCCTAGTCCATCACACCCTCCCAGTGCCACTTCATGCCCCCACATATATCACCATAGTGAGATGTTTGCTAGCCACTTCATCCACCCCATATATCACCATAGTGAGATGTTTGCTCTCTGCCTTCCTTACTTCTCCTTTATCACCCAGTTTTCCTAAGCACAAGATTTTGGGGCATGTGTGTTTGTGTTCAGAAAAAGTCAAATGTCAATCATCTGAGGGTTTAGGACAGATCTGAAGCCTTTTATGCTACAGCCTTTGTACCCCAGAGATTCTGCCTCCAGCCTACATTTCCAGTCAGAGAGAACATGAATTGGGAGAGACTGTGGAGTCTTTGTATCTCTGGATTGGTGCCAAGATATTCTCCAGAAAGCTTTTCACTCAGGATCCCCAGAAATGGCCTGTAGGAGGTTGCTAGTGGATGGGGACAGGTTATAGACTTGTGAGCTAACCTGATTTCAACCTCACCTTGTCCCAGAGTCTGGGATGAACAGGCTATAAAACCTACTCCACCTAATATTCCCTTTCCAGCCCCTATTACATCTCTTTCCTTCTCCTTTACTTGGATTCGTCATCCTGAATGGCCTCATTTGGCACTTAGCCCTGGTTGTAGGATCTCAGGATTACTAAGGCTGGAAGGGACCTCAGGAGGTTTCTGGCTCAACCTCCTACTCTAAGCTGAGTCGGCTACTGGGTCAGCTCAGATGGTTCAGTTTTCAGCTATTGGAAACCCCAGGGATGGGCATTGCTCCAGCCTTTCTCCTCAGAGGGAAAAGCTTATTTCTTGTACCCACACTGAGTGTCTTGTTTGAATTTAGACCCAGTGTCTCTTGTCCTCTCACCTCCATGAAGATCCTAGTTCTATCTCCTTGATAACCTCCCCATAGGTATGGGACACTTTTAGGACCCCCAAAACCATCATCTCTCCAGGCTGGACAAGCCCTAGTCTCACAGCAGGCACCAGGCAGATGCTCTGGCTCTGGTCATCTGCATGGCCTGAACTCATTCCATTTGATCACTAAGAGCCCTAAAGCTGTTGCAGCAGCTAAATATGATCTAATATGTCCTGACTAGAGTGGGATAATCACTTCCATTGATCTCCTGGCTGTACTCCTGCTCCCACAGTCCAGGATACCTTTTTTGCTGCCAGGACACACTGCTAGATCATGCTCAACCTTCTGTCCCCCAGCACCCCCAGGTCCAGTCCTGCCAATCACTTGCTGCCAGGGACTCTTTCTTCTCAGGCACTGAATGAGTCCTTGCTGAATATCACCATGTTTCTCTTGGCTCTTTCCTCCAGCTTTTCCAGGTCTCTGGGTTAATCTCATTCAGCATCCTTTCACATCCTCCTAATCACTCTCCTCCTAATTCTGTGGAGGTGGTGGGGGAAAGAAGGAGAAGCGAGGAGGAATGGGGGTTTTCCTTCTGGACCTGCTGGGGAACGAGTTACTGATTGAGACATATGTGATAAGCATTTTCTTTGTATTTCTAATTAAAGTAAGGTGCGTGGGTAGAGGAGGAGGAGAGAGGGGAGCCGGAAGCAAAGGGAGGAGGGAGCTGTGGAGTGCTGGGAGGTGATGGAAAGAGGCAATTTGAGGCAGACAGACATGGAAGGACAAGGTCCATGGATGGGGCAGGATAGGGAGGAGGTTCTCATAGCCACAGCAGGTTTATCCCAAGGCTTCACAAAAAGACAAAATGACTTCTGTTTGAATTAGCTGCCTGGTGCCAGGGGAGCTGGCAATGAGGTGGATGGAGGAGACAGCAGGGCATAGAATCATAGAAATTTAGGGGGTGGAATGGACCTTACAGACCATCTAGTTCCAACCCACTGTGCCATGGGCAGGGTCACCTCTCCACTAGACCAGGTTTCTCAAGGCCTCATCCAGCCTGGCTTTGAACATCACCAGTGTTGGAGCAGCCACCACTTCCTTGGGTAACCTGGTCCTCATACGTTCCTCATGAGGTCCAAGACAAGAGTGGGGCAAGAAGAGCAGAAAGGAAGGTGGGAAAGCAGTATGAGGGTGATCAGGGAGCAGTTTCCAGAAGAGTAGAAGCAAGGAAAGAAGAGAAAATAGCAAAAGCCACATCTCAGAGCACAGCAGGGATGGTGTCAACGTGGGTTGTCTCCCTAGAGCTTCCTGAACAGTTTTAAACTACAGTAGATTGGGATGAGACCAAAAAAAAAAAAAATGAGGAGAGAGAAAGAGAAATGCCAACAGACTAATTAAAGGCAGCAAAAGGAGCATGTAGCAGTGAGCAGCAATGGAGAGCCCACTGTGGGGAGGGGGACCAGGCAAAAGGGACACTGAGTCACAGCCAGCACTGGCAGCTTCTCCAGTGCTGTCACAACAATGCTCTGCTGAGGACACGTTGCACCCAGAGCCTGGTGGCACTCACCCTTGGCACCTCCTCAGACTGTGAGCTTTCACTGCATCTCACCTTGGAGCAAATGTGTTGGGGTTTTGGGTGTTTTTGGGGTTGACATCCCTTTGCCACCTCATCTGGACAAGTGTTTAGCCCAGATCTACCTTATGGCAAGATATGTCACTCCTTGGAGCTAAGCTGTGAGCCAGATGAACCTGGTGGGTGAGTGAGAAGGGGGAGATCCCAGGGCTTGGGAAAGCTTCTGGTGCAGCTGATTTGTGCTGTCTTTTCATGGCATATGCTCTGAAGAGCTCTGCTAGATGCTGTATTACCCTCATGTGATGCCAAGGTCCCTCCCCAATTATGCATTGCCATGTGCATTTTGTTCCTTCTCAGAATCACTGCCTGGAGGACCCTGTCTTTCATCAAGGACTCTATCAAGTGCCTAAAATTAGAAGCCTGAAGGCTGGTGGGCAATTGATCCCATATTTTTGCAGGAACTAATATTTCCTAGTGGTAATCAAGGGATTTTCTGTGTTATCCTATATCTGCTGGGCTACATTTTTTCCTTTTCCTTCCAGAATTGTTTCTTCTACAAGAAAATAATAAACCACATTCCCTCCCTTCTGCCTCCACATCCTTTTAATCCCTATTGATTCCCCTCTAACTTCCCAGGCAAAGCTGCCCAATCATTTGTTTGGCAGCAAGCCCCTCAAGAAGGAAGTAAAATGAAGAGGAAACCAAGGAATTGAGCTTTGAAATTTATAAGAAAAGGGAAGAGAATAACACATTTAATTTGCACCATACGTCTCCATTCATCCATCTCCAACCCTGGAACAGTTTATTGCACTGAAACTGGCACTCACAGAACAAGAGTTTTGCATTGAAAACACACAGTTCACGTCAGTGGCTCTATTTATTGTTCCTGGACACCCATTGTCCCCCACCACTGGGGCCCACACGTCACTTACTGGGAGGGTGGGAAGCAAGTGGAAAACTGAGGACATCCTACTAGCCACATTAACCACAGTGATCATAATGACTGTTATTAATGCCACTCCTTCTGGTGCAGAGGAGCCTGCAAGTTCTTATTTCTTTTCATCTGGAGAGCCCTACTTAGTGGGGACGAGAGAATGCTTTGTTTTCAGCCTAAAAATATCTCCTGTGTTTTAAAATTCTCTTCTCTCCTTCTTTAATGAGATGTTTGTTATTTTCCTTTCCTCGCTGGGCAGAGGAAATGTTAATGAGCTTCTCTTTGTGCTGCTTTTTTCTTCCTCAGTCCTGCCTGAGGCTAAAGTAAGGAAGTCAAAGCAGCAGAATTTTTCACACTGTAGTGTTGGCTGTTATGACCCTCATGAGGTCAACACAGACATCTCCAAATGAACTTCATTTTCCTCCTGTCCACATCACTGATGAACTAGCACAGTACATTTGTTGCCATGTCAAAGGGCCTGATCATCCCTGGTTTGTGACACTTCATCTGTCACACAGTTTACAGCTGAATTTGGCCCACTTTTGGCCACACACTTGTGTCTTTGCCCACCTGCCTTCCTTTAGGGTGTCCCTCTCTGTGTTCTAGTAAAAGTGTCTGATTTTAGTGTTGTTTTACTCCCCCTCAGCAGCAAACACTAAGAATCACAGGTCTGCTAAATAAAGAAAAGCAGTAGGGTGGCTGTGAAGCTCCCAGCCCTGGTTCATCTCCTGGTGTGGCTTGGCTGACAGAGTCTCACCAGTCCAGGAGAGCTGTGCTCCTCATCATCAGCCAGGATTATGTGCCTATGCTGATCTACGGATCATCTGTGCTCTGTGGAGCCAGTCTCACTCTCCTCTGCATTTCTGGCTCTCATGTTCTCACCCCCAAGGCAGTGTGAGATGAGGTCAGTGCTGATGGTGAAGGAACACTGGGAGATCACAGCCACACAGGGAAAATGGAGCATTGTCCTTGTTGGTGGCATCAAACCATACTCTTGATCACATGGTGAGCCAAGGGAAGCTGTGCAGCTACTCAGATGATGAGGAGAGAGGGGTTCTGACTGCCTCCCTATAGCCTACCTGCTTCTGCATCTCAAGAACATCATGCTGTTCCCTTGGCTGAATCCATGATAAGCCTCTCTTCCACATTTCTCAGCACCTACATGGATTTTTCTTCCTGCACAAGTGCATGTGGAAAGGACTTTGGGAGTGGTGGGAGCCTTGTTTTCCATCAGTGAAGCTAAACTGGCTCATGGGAAGGTTTCCAAGCTGCAGACTCCCTGCTATGGGCTGTGGGGAGGAAGGAGCAATGGGATAGGCCATAAGAGAGAATAATACAGAATGTGGCTGCAGCCAGCAGCACTTCCACGGGGAATCAACCACAGCCCCTTTTTCCCAACAAATGACAAGGTCCTACCCCTGCTGTGAGTGGGAACAGCTCTGTTCCCATGTGGGGATATGCCAGAAGAAGCTAAGGCATTTTCAAACCTATCTAGGATTTGGCTGGAGGTGTCTTTGGTCAACACCTCAGTCAGATTTGAAGCCAAACTCTGCCTAATTTGGCATTACAGTTTCAACCCAGGTCTCCTCAGTGCTGGAACATTCCTAAAAGTAAAGGAAAAACTAAATGCATCCTTATAACTCATTTTGAGAACATTGTTTGTACCTCTCTGTAAACAGGAATGTGTCTGGCTCTTTGCAGTGAGCTCCGAAGGGCACCAAAGGGACACAGAGCCTTTCCCTGATTGCAGTGGGACATGAGGTTGCTGTTTCCAGCCTAATCTGTGTCTCCAGAGCTCTGTCAGTTCTCAGCTCTCACAGCCATCACCACTGTGAAGACAAACTAGGGCACAGCTCACCTATTTTTAGCAATTCTATCACTAAGTTGTGACTCTATTTACCTTTTTTCCCACTTTTCCCTTTTGCTTCTCCTTCTTCTAAGTTATTTCTCTTATCTTTGTCCCCTCTAAGCATTAACAAAGGATTTCCCCTAAGCATCCTTACTTTCTGTTCCTAATCTCTCCTAGCCACAGGGAGCCACAGCTGGAGCCAGGGCAGGAATTGTGTCCTCTTGGCTCAAGAAAACAACAGAGCAGCTGCCTCACATGGTAATGGGGAGTCTGCAGCTCTAATAACAGCAGGAGTAATGCTGGGTCACTCCTGAAGGGAAGGGAGCCTCATTCAGAGCATCCTCAGCCCAGCCTAATTCAACCAGTTTTTCCATTCCCATTATTTAAGTACCTGTAAATGAGAGATGGATAATTAGGGACAGCAGGGAAGCTCAGAGGAAGCAGGAGAGTGTGAAAAACAAGCAACAGACTCTACTAATTTGTTCTTTCCAAATCTATGAGGCCCCAAACATCACTAAAAGACATATTAGAACAGGGTTGGCAGGAGCTGGGGAGGGAGTTGCTGTGCAAAGCTCTCTAGGAGTTTTCCTTCCCCATAAAAGCCATCACAGCTCCTCAGTACATCACTTCCCCACACTGAACACAACTGCTTTGTGGTCTCAGGCAGGAGATCAGGGAATTCTATTATGGTTTGGGTTGGAAGAGACTTTCAAGACCATCCATTCCAATCCCCTGTCATGGACAGGGACACCTTCCACTAGCCCAGGTTTCTCCAAGCTCCATCCAACTTGGCCTTGAGCACTTCTAGGGATGGGGCAGACACAGTTTCTCTGGTCAATTTGTACCTCACCACCCTCTGAGTAAAGAATATCTTGGAGCAAAGCACTGCAGAGGCTTCATATCCCTGTTCTGGGAAAGGTCTGTATTTGGGAGATGTAGCAAACAAGGAGTTTAGGGAAAGGTGAACATCTAGGACCTATTTAAAGCTTGAGACTTGGATGGTCCATGCGGCAGGAGCTGCAGGTCCCACATGAGGTTCACCCTTTAAGTACAGAGGATTAAGAAGTACATGGCAGGGACAGAAGTGATTCTGACACCAATCTTTTAGTTGCTAGTGTTGTCCCAACATGACCATGGGAATTTATTCCATCTCCCTTCTTCTCATAGAGTTTGTGTCCTAATAGGGCTGGTCCCAACTGGAAAAAAAGATTACTGACAAGGAAATATTTGTGCCCACAGATCTTAGCAAGGTCAAGCCTTGGGGGAGGGAGAAAATAATAAAAGTAAACAAGGCGGGGAGAGAAGGAAAATAAAAAGTAAGAGAAAATAAAAATAGGAGGGGAAAAAAGAAGGGAAAAAGGAAAGGAAAAAGGAAATAAATAGGGAAAAAGAAAAAACAGAGGCTACAATGGTAGCCAGAGTTACTTCTGCCTGATTTTAGTGAAAGAACCATAAGGATTGACATGACCTGGGCAGGGATGATCCCACTGCAGGGTTCCAGGGATGAGCTAGGCACTGCTCCCTGTCTCCTGATTCCAGCCTGGCGGATGCTGGGGAGGCGGTGGCAGCTCACTCCCAGCACAATAGCAATGAGCTTTCTCCATGGAGCCTGGCAGGAATGTTGCAACAGGGAGAGGGAAGGATCTGGGGGGAGATGCAGGAGCATCTGGCCAACACATCCAGCCCTTCTCTGCTGATTGCCACTGATTCTCCCTTCTCCACACAGACTGTGACCTCCCCACTGAGCTGCTCAGAGAAACCTCAGCCCACGTCGTGGGGGAGGATGTGCTGTCCTGGATTTCCCACCTCTCTCCCCTATTTTCAGTTTTCTAGCAGTCTGGACTGCGGGGAGGAAGGGGAGGGAAAGGCAGCATCTCCATGTTAATGGGGTCCTTAAGGAGAAGCTGAGGTTAGTATCCATCCCTGCTGCTACCTGGAGGAGCCGTGAGCCATCCCTGAATGAGACACCGAGGTGGGTGGGAGTGTGGGGGAGAAGGGGTGAGTGGGCAGAGGGATTGGGGTGCACAAAGGGATGAGTAGTGTGTGTTGGGGGATCTGCCGCACGCTCCTGCCTCTCCCCCACCTGCCTGTGAGCAGGGAAGGGAGGCAGATGCCCGATGAGATTCCCAGGGGGGTGAAAATGAGCCATGGCAGCACCTCCAGGGAATTGTTAAAATAGGGATGCTGTGGGCTTGGCTCCCCAAATGTGGTGCCTGATCTGGGGGATTATAACCATTTATTCTCCTCCTTAGGCTCTGCATCAGGGAGGGGGAGAGAGTCCTTGCAGTGCTGCTTTGCTCAGAGCCAAGAAGGCTCTCTGAAGTAATCATACAATCCTAGAATGGTTTGGGTTGGAAGGAACCTTAAAGATCATCTCACTCCAACCCCCTTGCCATGTGCAGGGACACCTTCTGCCAGACCAGGTTGCTCAGAATGATGCTTAGGGAGCTTAAGGAGGGGGAAACTGTAAGATTTAGAGCTTTATGGCCCCCACAATGAGCACATGCAAATACTTCCTTCCCATCCACTGCTTTCTCTCCAAAATCCTCAAACTCCCTCCCCAAATATTATGAGGGCAACACAATCTCATCAGGGTTCCCCAGGGTTTCATCCAGTGGTCGTACAGGAGTTACTGAACATCAAACCTCTCTACCCAAAGCTCTAGTTTGGGGATGAGGTGGGAAAAGGGTCTTAAAATCATACCCAAAGCTCTAGTTTGGGGGTGAGGTGGGAAAAGGGTCTTAAAATCATGTTTATCACTTACATAGACTCATAGAATCATTGGAAAAGGCCTTTTAAATCGCTGGCACAGGTAGCCCAGAGCAGTTGTGGCTGCCCCATC
>NW_008682016.1:43498-47188 GCF_000695815.1 Acanthisitta chloris
CATGGCAGGGGTTGGAACTAGATGATCTTTAAGGTCCCTTCCAACCCAGGTCATTATATGATCCTATGAGCATGAAGTCCAACCATGAACTCAACACCCCCACTGTGTTCACCACTAAACCATGTCCTCAATTTATTAAAAGGAAGCTGTGATTCTCCAAAATAGGCATGGGACAGGGTGTCCTCCATGGAAGTTGTGCTACTTGTGAAAAATTATGTTCAAAACATCTTTTTTAACTAGGGCATGAATTGTGGTTTCCTCACAGCTGAGGAACTCTGTCCCTATATCACAACTCATCAGCTTCTGCAAGAGCTTTACCATTTTGGATAACTGATGAAACAATTATCAGGCCAAACCAAGGTATAGACCTGCCAGTCTTCAACCTTGGAATACATAACCCAGGTTGTGCACCCCATATCTCACAGGAAAGCATTTAGGTTCTGAAAGACCTCTAAGATCATTGAGTTCAACCATTCCCTCAGCACTGCCAAGGCCACCACTAAACCATGTCCCCAGGTGCCACATCTACACATCTTTTAACTCCCACCAGGAATGATGACTCCACCACTGCCCTGGGCAGCCTGTGCCAGTATCCATCTCCCTGCCTATGCATATTCAGTCACACATAACACACAGGGATTCCACAAAGAGTGACCATTTTGTCTTGCCCCAAAAGTGCATCATCAGATTTTCATCTAAGACACACAGGTCCAGACCAAGAAGGGATCTGACCTCATCCAGACTGCCCATCCCTGTTCATCCATCCTGAGAGCACCTTAGTTCTTTCCTCCACCCCATGAAGAGAGGGTTCTCCCATCAGGACATTAGGTCTGGATGAGTTTGTGGTTTGTAGGGTGTGGAGGAAACCACTAAGACTCAAAAAACAGTTACCCAAGAGTTGCCAGGTAGGGTCCTGCTCAGTCTCTGAAAGAACATGTTTCTTCTCTTCATTTGGGCACTGGATGACCAGCTTTTTTCCTTCTTTTTTCCTTCTTCCTTCCTCATCTGATTTCTCCAAGTGCTTGTGCAGTTTGCCTGTGGCATTTAGAGCAGCTAAAATTATCTCAGTTAAATATCTCCACTGGTTTCCTTTGTTCTCTTGTTCTTTCGAGCTCTTTCCTTCCAGACAGCTGGAACACATTCTTTAGACACTCTTTAAAGGACTAACAAAATCCACCCTGCCCTAAACACCCAACAGCTAAGGCTCATCTAGCTTCAGTTTGGCTTTATTTAGAAACATAGTTGAAATAAATCGTGTGAAAAATGTTTTAAGACACTTTGCTCCACTTTTCATCCATAGGAAACAAGAGAGTGGTTTTACCTAGTCCACCAAAGTCATCTCTTTGTGGATTCCAGATCTACTGGAGGTGTGGGGAAAGGGCTAAAGGGTCCTACACTGATGTTGAAGGAATATTTGAGATAGGGACACAGTGCTGCTGTGCTCTGTGATGTTCCTCCTTCTTGTTTATAACAATCTCTACCCCTTTTGACTGACCTCTTAGCTTTACAAATTTCCCTGTCAATCTGTTCTGGGAGAGAAAATTCCTTCCCAGCATGAAATTTGGCAGCTGCCTCATGCCTGTGCCTGACAGCATGAATCACCAGAGTTAAGTAACAAACCCATTTATACATCAAGGCACCATCACTGTCCAAGCAATCATTCTTGTGCTTTTCAATGCAAGGCTGAGTATCACAGATCCTACTTATACTCATCTTATTCCCCTTTTTTTGTTCCCTTATTTTTCTCCCAGGAACTTCTGGATGTTTTGCGAAACAGCAAAAACTATCAGAAGGGGGTTGGGATCCTAGGCAAAGAGAAAAAGCATTTCCCAACCCCCAGGAAAGGTTGTTTACTACTATTATTATGAGTTTCTGGGAAATCTCTGAGGAAACCTCACCAAAGTCTGTTTGACAACAACAAATGATTTGCTAATGAGGTATTGTGCCACCTGGTTTGTGTATTAATGGCTTACAAATACACTCCCACCCCCCTACACACTTTAATACTCTTGGTGTTTTTACTAATCTCTTCTTGGTGCCGTTTTGTGTCTTCTCAGTGCCCAATTTATTCTTCTGATCTATTAGCAGGTATTAAACCAGAGATTCCTGAATGCCTTTGGTGTGTCCTTCTGAAAAGGCAGTTTGCATGGGTTGAAATAGCAGTGGGTGATCCATCTTGGAGGGAAGATATGGGGAAAGCAGAGGCACTGGGTTTGTGGAGGCAGAGAGGGATCTGCAAATGTTATTAAGGCTGGAAAAAGCAGCAGGACTTGTACACTAAGCAGAGCTGCAGGATTGCAACATTCAGTAAGTGGAACAGAACAAACTTAAGACAAGATTATGTCTCTCAATGCTTAGCTCCAAGACTAAACTCCCAGACTAGGTGTTTAGGTGCCCTCTCTTTTCTGTGCAGTAGCTGAGGTGCCCTCATCAAGGTTAGAAAGTTCTACCTCAAGCACCTTCCTTTGTCCCATTGGAAAGAATTATTTGATGAACACAGATCTCTGATCTTCCAAACTGCCTCATCACTCTGAGTGAGAGACAACCAAGATGTTGCCCAGAGAAGCTGTGGCTGCTCCATCCCTGGAAGTGTTCCAGGCCAGGTTGGATGGGGTTGGAGCAACCTGGGCTAGTGGAAGTTGTCCCTGCCCATGGCAAGGGGTGGGAACTAGATGATCTTGAAGGTCCCTTCCAACCTAAACCATTCTATAATTCTATGATTCTATGTACAGATGTATCTTCGTGGAGAAAAGAAGGTTGTGTAGAGACCTCATAGCAACCATCCACGATCTGAAGGGACAACAGAAAAAAACTCCAAGATCATTGAGGTCAACCTTTGACTGATCTCCTCCTTGTCAACTAGACCAGAGCACTAAGTATCATGTCCAGTGATTTCTTGGACACCTCCAGGGTGTTCTTGAACACACTTCATGGTGACTCCACCACCTCCCTGGGCACTAGGAGCACTAGAGAAAACACTAAAACATAATTTTATGAGAAAACTATTGTGATTGAGATTTGGGGAGAACTTCAACATCAGATCTGAGGTTTGTCCTTGCTGTGTCTCCCTCTGACTATGTGGGTACTTCACTTTGGAGCAGATTGCAAATATTTCCCCAAACCCAGATCTTAGGCATCAGCAGGACCAGAGCCTACATCCCTCCAGCCAGGGTTCATGCAACAAGTACATCCTGGATTCCTAAGTCAAAATATTAAAGAGCTCCTGGTGCCAACCCCCCCGAAGGATGGACTGACAATCTCAGCATCTTTTACCCATCAGACTTGAGGAGGGAGAAGGCAAGGGCTACATGACAGGCAGAGTTTGGCAGCCAGGCTTCATTAACTCTGCTTTTCAAAGATTCATTTCTGTCTCCAGAATAACAACAAAGTTATCTCAGGCCTCATATTCCTTTCTCTTTACTCCATCCCCTCAGAGCTATTGCAGCAGGCAGCAAGCACCCACCATCCCCTTTGTGCCATTAGCTCCTTCCTTCCCTAATGTATTAAAGTGCCATCAAAGAAGAGCTTTGCAAACATAGTTTGTTGCCTACTGGAGCTTTACATTTCAGAGCTGGAGCTGCTGCTGTTGCATATTTTGTAGAGTTCTGTTTTCCAGAAGTCCATTTTTCCTAATGGGCTCCCTTGGGGGTCTGCTCAACTGGAGGGGAAATGGAGCCAAGCAACATTCCT
>NW_008682016.1:47200-61086 GCF_000695815.1 Acanthisitta chloris
GAACCCTTTTCAGACAGAGAAGTTCCATGTTCTTAATGAGATCATTTTCAGAGACGTCTGGGCAAAGAGAAAGAAGAGGAAATAGAGACAGGAAAATAGGGATAATCACTAAAAATGCTTTTCCAGTAAAGCAGAAGCTCACTTGGGGTAAGGAGACAGAGAGATTACAACTTAAAAGAGGAATATGTGCTTGATTTGACACATTGCAACCAAGGCAGTGTGTGAAAAGCAATAACATCTGGACCCTGTAGCTGTATGTCACTGTCTTGGTGCAGATATTTGGATGAAGAGTGGGGAGATAGGACAAACTCCCATCAGTGGCATAGTTTGGTGCCAGGAGGTCTTCAGCAGAAACTGAGATTGGTGATGTGCTGAGTTGGGTGGAAAAGGTCATCTCTGCACCTCCACCTGGGGGATGCATTGGCTCCCAGCAGAAAAGAGCACACTCAGCCAGGGGTGGTGAACCCACCCTGGCCCCCAAAGGCAGCTGCATCCCTCTGGGCAGGTACAGGCACAGCAGCTGCTGGGATAAGCATCAATTGTAGCTTTCCTAGAATCACAGAACAGCTTGGGTTGGAAAAGACCTTCAAGATTGTCTTGTTTCAGTCCCCTGCCATGGGCAGACACCTTCCACTAGACCAAGTTGCTCCAAGCCCCATCCAACCTGGCCTGGAACACTCCCAGGGATGGGGCATCCACATTCTCTGGGCAACTTGTGCCAGTGCCTCATCACTCTCACATGGAAGATTTTTTTCCTAATATCTAATCTAAACCTTCTCTCTTTCAGTTTGAAGCCATTCCCCTTGTCCTGTCACTCCAGGCCCTTGTAAAAAGTCTCTCTCCATCTTTCTTATAGGCTCCTTCAGGTTCTGGAATGCTGCAATTAGGTGACCTCAGTCTTCTCTTCTCCAGGCTGAAGAATCCTAATTCTCTCAGCCTTTCCTCGTAGCAGAGGTTCTCCATCCCTCTAATCATCTTGGTGGCCTCCTCTGGACTTGCTCCAACAGGTCCATGTCCTTCCTGTGCTGAGGACCCCAGAGCTGAATGCTGCACTCCATATGGGTCTCACCAGAGAGGAGTTGAAGGCAGAATCCCCTCATTCCCCTGCTGCCCACACTGCTGGAAATACAGCCCAGAACACAATTGGCTTTCTGGGCTGCATGGAGGTAATTCCATAACCTTCAAAAGCTTCTGGCTGGTGGCAGATGGATATTTTAAAAAGCAGAGGCAGATCAGCCTGGAGTGATAGGAAAACTAGAAGAATAGGAGGAGGGAAAGCAGGGACAGAGGGATCTCCTGTCATCTGTTTGTCATGGCCAAAGCTTCAAACACCTCTGTGGGAGTGGTGATGATACAGTTGGCTGATGGCATGAAATGACACCTTCAGCACCTCTGCCCAAGCTGCTAACATGGTTTAACAGGCTGACACTTTCCTGATGCCTCAAGAAGTCAGGGCATGGTTACAAGGAGGTGCCAGGGAAGATGCAGAGAAGAACATCCAGCTCAAACCCAGTCTGCAACATCTCCCATGAGTTATGCCTATACAAGAGAAAAGAATGCAGTGTTATATCACTTGATACTTTCCCAGTCTCCAAAGATTTGTGGCTCAGGCACTACCAAAATAGGTAGTTCCATATTTGCATGTCCTTCATGGAGGTTTTTCTTCCATAAATCTTCCCAGTCATCTTTTGAATGGATACACACTTTATGGACTTATAATACCCAATGGTAGGGAGCTGCACAGGTAACACTGTGTGAAAAAAAAAATCCTTCTTTTTGTTTGTTTCAAGCTTGGCACTTGCTCATTTCCACTGACAACCCTTAGTTCCTGCATCAGAAGAGTCAGTAAACAATCAACCCCTAATGATTCCTGTCTAGATCCTATAATATATTTCCTTACTCTAGATCCTATAATATCCTTCCCTTTACTCTCTCTTTTTCCTGACTGGATAAACATAGTTTACACAGCAATTCCCTGGGCAGAAGTGACTTTATTAGTCCTTTCCACTGGTTATCTGGATTTTCACATCTGTCCTGGGGTGAGGACAACAAAAACAAACCAGAGATGTGAATGTGAAGATGTGAATGAAACAGGAATTTTTGCAGAGGGAATGGAGATACAAGAGAGGACAGCAGGGAACTTGGAGTATGGGGAGCCCACACTTGACAGATCCTCAGGTGTAAAGGACACACAATTGACTTGAGGAAACCACCAGAAGAAAATCAAAGATGAAATACAAGGTCACCTATTAGAAAGGTTTTGGCATAGGGGAGAAAATTTGGGGCAGAGATAGAAACAACATGTGTTGTTGACACCTCATCCCTGGAAGTGTTTCAGGCCAACTTGGATGGGGCTTGGAGCAACCTGGGCTAGTGGAAGGTGTCCCTGCCCATGACAGTTAGTTGGAATCAGATGATTTTTAAGGTATCTTCCAACTCAAAGCATTCCATGAGTCTATGTAAACCTGTTTGGATGGTTGCTACCACTACAGGGAAATAAATGTTACAGGGACAAGGAATTTTTCCAGGAGAAGACCTCGGTGTCTGTCTGTCTCTCTGCCATATCAGTGAACAGGCTGTCAGAGCAGTTTTCCCAAATCCCTGCATTTTCCCAGTGCAGTACTGAGCTGGATGTGTGTGTTTGGTATGGAGATATGTTCACAGCTCTGGCTCAAAGCAGCAGCATCTGCTCAAAGCTGCAGTTTTGACCTGCCCACAGGGCACCCAGAACAGATATCCCAACTCCACTTCTCCTTCCACTTCATAGCAGAGCTGCCTACAGAGTTCCTGCCCTTAGGTCTGAAAGGAGCCAGAAAAACAGGTTTCATTTCTTCCTCTTCAATAAGGAAACGTCTAAGCTTCCAAGTTCTTCCATATGATATGTTAAACTGGCAGCACAAGTCTGACTTATGATGACTTTGCTCATGGACTTCCAGTTCTACTGTTTCACCAGCTGAACAAGCCAACTTCCCACCAAGTCAGCTCCTCAGGTTTCTAATTTAACCGCAATGTAGCACTTCCTTCAAGGCTTGTGCTTTATCAGATCATTCACTTCAGCATTTCCACCAACTCTGCAAGCATTTGCAAAGCTTCAGTGGGAATTTTGTACCCAGCTGAAGCTTGAATATTTCCAGCAAGGCAGAGTGGGCTGGCAAATACCACAGTTTCCATGTTGGGATCATTTCTTCCTGTCTGAGGAAAGCGGGTGAGAAACAGAACTGCTTTGGGTTCTGTAGCCACTTTCCTTGACAAGGAGAAAGCTGGGGAAGCAAAATGGGACATTTGGAAGGGCAGAACTAAGCTACAAGTGAGCCAGGAATTCACACAGCCAACATGGAAGATGTCCCTTTCCTAGAGAGAACCTGCAGATGGGTCCGTGCCACCCACTCACTTAGAGCCCATGGGGCATGGCTGATGTGAGATCTATGGAGTGACAGCTTAGTCCAGGCCCTGAGAAAGCTCTGGGTCCCCAACATAAATAGGGCATGGACCTGTTGGAGTGAGCCCAGAGGAGGCCACAGAGATGATTAGAGGGCTGAAGCACCTCTGCTATGGAGGCAGGCTCAGAGAGTAGGGGTTGTTCAGCCTGGAGAAGAGAAGGCTCCAGGGTGAAATCAGAGCACCTTGCAGTGCCTAAAGGGGCTCCAAGAGAGCTGCAGAGGGACTTGGGACAAGGGATGGAGGGACAGGACACAGAGATTGGCCAAAGGACATGTTAGATGGGATACTGGGAAGGAATTCTTCCCTGTGAGTGTGGTGAGACACAGGCACAGGTTGCCCAGAAAAGCTGTGGCTGCTCCATCCCTGGAAGTGTTCCAGGCCAGGTTGGATGGGGCTTGGAGCAAACTGGGCTAGTGGAAGGTGTCCCTGCCCATGGCAGGGGGTTGGAACTGGTGTTCGTTATGGTCCCTTCCAACCCAAACCATTCTATGGTTCTATGAAAACCTGCTTGCACAGTGCTACCACTGCAGATGTGCCTGTAAGAATTATTCCTGTCTTGTGTATTTCTCCACCACAGTCATTGTCATTCAAAGATCATTGATAATTGTTGATTTTTTTGTTCTCTGATAGCTGATGTTTGGGCCAGGTGTGTAAACATAGGTTTAAGCATCCAGAGAGAGATCTTGAATGACAAGGTGGAGATGTTCCTTCCAACTCCTTGAATATGACACAACAGGGATGAACTGCAGCCACACTTATGTCATGTCCTGTGGATGCTCCTATGGAGCATCTCCCTGTGCCATTTTCAGAGATAGAGAACTGGACTAGAAGGACCATCTGACCTAGGTGGGCACATTTTATGTTCCTAGATGCCTGGTGCATTTTAAGAAGGCTCTTTTCAGTGATCCCCAATGACAGGACAAGATCAAGTGTCCACTGAGCCCGTTTGAGCAGGAAAAGTCTGAAAGATCATTATGTCTCAACAGGTTTGGTGATAATTTGTCCCTCAGCAGAGCTGAAGTAGCTCAGCTGGGAGAGCGTTAGACTGAAGATCTAAAGGTCCCTGGTTCAATCCCGGGCTTCAGCATCCTTTTCCTGCACTTTTGTGTGCCCAGGGATGAGCTCTCCAGTACAAGAGACACAGGGACATGCAGGAGAGGCCAGCAAAGGGCCAGGAGTGATGATGGAGGGACTTGGAGCATCTCTCACATGAGAAAAGGATGAGACAGCTGAACAGGTTGCCCTGAAAATTTGTGGAGTTCCCATTCTTACACTTATTCACAAACCACCTGGATCTGATCCTGGACAAGTAGCTTTAGGTGGTTTTGGTTGAGCAGGGAGTTGGACCAGATGACCTCCATGAGATCCCTTCCAACCTCAGTCAGTCTGAGTCTATGAAACAGGGATATGGTTTTACAATTCAAAGGTGTCAGCAAAACTACTGATATAAGGTTTGTTTTTTGTTCCTTCGACTGCTTCTTCCCAGTCCTTAGTCATGGAGTTCCCTGTGAAAGGAAAGCAATTTTGAGTCACTGGTGATGGGGCCATTTTAGTCTGAGTCACAGCTGACCTTGAACCAAGTCTTCTCTCTGAAATTTGTGTTCTGATGTGTCTGCCTGTTGCTCATAGGCGAAGAGAACCCACTATCAGAGCTGAAGTAGCTCAGCTGGGAGAGCATTAGACTGGAGATCTAAAGGTCCCTGGTTCAATCCCACACTTCAGCAGTGTTTTAGGAGTTGAACTGGATGATCCAGCCCTGGAGGTGTTCAAGAAATGACTGGACATGGCACTTAGTGCTATGGTTTAGTTGTGATGGGTCAAAGGTTGGGCTTGATGATCTTGGAGGTCTTTTCCAACATATTAAGTGATTCTAACCTTGAGGGTCCCTTCCAGCTCAGTGTATTCTACAATTCCATGATCTCTGATGAGTCTTTTAGTGATTCAGGAAAGTCACCCTTTCCTGAACCTTTCCTACTCTTACACTGACCATTACAAAACTAAAGTGTTCAATGTGCAGACACCCCAAAGAGTTCTAAACTGAGTAACTTTTCTGTTTGCTTTTCTGTCTCTTTCTGAGTAACTTCTGATCCATGGAGACCTTCAGGCAAACAGCAGAGACAAGACATGAGCTACCAGTTATCCAAAAAGAGAATTGAGAAGCAGCAAATCTTTGACTATCAGTTTCTCAAGCTCAACCCCAATACACATCCAATCTCCTAGCAGGGCAGAGACTCTTCTTCCTCTCTTTCATTCTGGTGGTGCTATTTAATCTCTGGACATAACATTATCAGATCCTGCAGGGCTTCCAGGAAATTACTCCCCTGATCAGGATATGAATAATAACTTGTGTAAATCAAGGACATCATGGCCTGATGAAGAGATACCATGGGTCCTGCTGGACAAATGCCTCCATCAAGAGTCAACATCCAAATATAAAAACTCAAATATAACAGCTGCTCACTCAGTAGAGACCTTTTCAGCCCTGATGGCCTCAGGCAGGATCTTCTGGCTCAAGGATGCACCAGTAAGAAAATAACCCTTTATTCCTACTGTGTATGCCTGCAAACTAGGCATGACCTTCCTTCCCTAAACTGGATGAGAGTAGGTGAGACCTCCTTGCATGGCCCATGTGCAGGATTAAATTATATCAAATGTGGTATATGTTTATATCAAATTTGGTTTATGTCTTAGGCCTCATTTTGTTATGCAAACAGATCTCAGGCAGTGGTGTATGGACATCCCAGGTATTGCCCTCAGGTTTAAGAACAGTTACACACTGTGGCTGTGCCAAAGTGTTCTGACTTCATCAACCCACTGCAGCCCCAAGGGCAGGAGCAAATCTGAAACCAGAGACACTGACCATGTGTCAGACAGCAGTAGGATGGCACAGGCTCAGTGTTCAAGCAGTTCTGCTAGACAATATTTTGAGCTGATTTAACAGGTGCTGGAAATGGGAATAAGAACAGTGCTTGGGCTTGTGTGATGCTCAGTGTCTGCCCACTGTGTTTAAATGAGTCAACCTGTGTCCTCCCAGGCAAGTGCAGGGGATAGCAGGGGGCAGGAACCATTCCCAGAGGTGGTTTGGATATCATAGATCTATTTATGAAGAAAGGCTGAGAGGGCTGGGACTCTTCAGCCTGGAGAAGGGTCTGGGGAGACCTTAGGGCCACTTCCAATGCCTAAAGGGGCTCCAAGAGAGTCGGAGAGAGGCTTAGCACAAGGGCCTGGAAAGACAAGACAAGGGGGAATGGCTTCACATTGACAGAGAGCAGGTTTAGATTAGATATTAGGAAGAAATTCTTCCTTATGAGGGTTGTGAGGCACTGGCACAGGTTGCTCAGAGAAGCTTTAGCTGCCCCATCCCTGGAAGTGTTCATGGTGAAGCTGGACAAGGCTTGGAGCAACCTGGTCTAGTGTAAAGTAAAGTGTCCCATGGCAGGGTGTTGGAACTACATGATTTTCAATGTCCCTTCCAACCCAAACCATTGTTAGAAATCTATAATTCCAGTTGGAGCAGAGATTTTAACCCCATGACAGATGTGCCCTACCAGATGGTCTTAGTCCTATCAAACAGGACAGAGAAGTTGTATTTGCTTTTGGCACTGTAATAGTCCATGCAGGGGACCTGTTCTTACTCCTGACTGGGTATCTGCATGATTTTCAATGTCCCTTCCAACCCAAACCATTGTTAGAAATCTATAATTCCAGTTGGAGCAGAGATTTTAACCCCATGACAGATGTGCCCTACCAGATGGTCTTAGTCCTATCAAACAGGACAGAGAAGTTGTATTTGCTTTTGGCACTGTAATAGTCCATGCAGGGGACCTGTTCTTACTCCTGACTGGGTATCTGTGCATGGAGAGCACTGAAGGATGCACAGTCTGAGCTGGAACATTTGTCCCCATGGAGGTGACAGTGACATCTGGTCCTGCTCACCTCTAACCCAGCTGAAATCCATCATGAGAAAAACCTAAATGAAATTGCTTTGAAGCCTGATCCACAGCTGTGGGAAAGCAAAACGAAAGGCTCCCACTGCTGTTAGCAACCAGACCCTTATGTTCACACTACAGGACATCAAGCAACTCCCAGAGGACATGAGCAGTGATGAGAGCAGCTCCTTTGCCTCCTTCTCCTGACAACCTGCTCCCCTCCTGCCTGAAACAGCTTTGCCTCAAACCTCAGTGCCAAAAGTCTCCCAAGTTTCCCTGTGTTTGGCACAAGGAAGGGTTAAAGCTTGCCCCGTGCTGGCAGGGAGGAGGGAAGAGCAGGATGAATAAGGGTTGTGGGTGGGAGGAGCGGGGGTAGCTGCCCTGCCAGCACCTTCCCCCAGCCCACACACACTCAGCTCCCTCCTCTCACCCCCGCTCAGGCCCCTTCAGCTCCAGGGCCCCCACATGGATCAATCAGAGCATGTCAGATCCCAAATCCATCTTTTTTTTTTTTTTTTTTTTTTTTTCCTGTGCTGCTCCAGCCTGCAGCTCTCCCCCACAGACACAGCTCTGCCAGTGCCCTTCAGTTCTGATGTTCTGCTTTATTCTAGTGATTTCTGTCTCTTCATGCTTTCAGTCCCGATTTGCTGCTGTTGTCCTTCTCTCTTGTCCTTGGGACACCTCTCTCCACCTTTCCCACCCAGAGCAGTGGCATAGATAGATCCTCATACATCCACCCTGAGCACAGAGCAGCAGAGCTGTATCTCAGTGCTGATGAGCTGCAGGAGCCTGGATGGAAAGACCACACAGATCAATATGTGGGAAATCCTCAGCAGGAGCTTCAAACTCTTTCCTCCAGGAAAAAAAACACCACCAAAAACAAACAAACCAAAACTCACCAAAAGCAACCAACCAAAGAAAAAACAGACAAACAAAACCAAACACAAAAACCCTCCTAAAAATCAGGAAATTTGGATTTTGCTGCTTGTTTCTGTGATACTTTGCATCTCCACGGAGTACTTACGATGTTGCTTTCTCTTTCTTAGGCTCACAGAATGGTTGAGCTTAGAAGGGACCTTAAATATCATCTCATTCCAATCCCTTGCCATGGGTATGGATACTTTCCAGTACATCAGGTTGCTCAGACCTACTGCAATATATTAGGGTTGGACTCGATCTTTGAGGTCTCTTCCAACCTGGTTGATTCTATGATATGGGCTAATTGGACTGCAGGTTTGCTTTGTGCCTTAGAATCATAGGATTATAGAATCATCAAGGTTGGAAGAAACCTTCAAGATGATCAAGTCCAACCATTAACCTGCCACTCCTTGCTCTGCCACTGTCTAGCATGAGGAGAGGCAGTTCTGTTACTCATGCCCCAGTTTCACCCATCAGAAAATTGACCAAAGTACTCCAAAGTCCTTTGTAAAGCACTCTGAGACCTGACAAGAACAGAGGTAGAGGCAGGCAGCACACATAGCCAATTAAAGACAGTGGCAGCCCTGAAGATTAATTTTCTGAATTCCATGGCAGCTACAAGATGAGGAAAAAAAAGGATTATTATTTGCATGCCATGGGAGCAATAATCCTGTGATTACTACTCCAGGCATAAAGACATTAAGGCTTGGTTTGTCCAGAGCTCTCAGAGGAGCAGAAAGTGTGTGTGTGGCTGTAAAAGTAACACTCACTTCTGTGCACCTGTAGGCCCAGACTGGGATGAAGACTAAAAGGTGTATCCTGCAGTCCTGGCATCAGTGGGAGACAGGAGCTGCTGACAACAGATTGGCACTGTGCATGTTCAGCCCTGCCCTATCTCATCCCATCTGAGCCTGTGAGGTTGACCTCTAACTTCAGAGAATCATAGAATATTCAAAGTTGGAAGGGACCCAGGACGATCACTGAGTCCAACTCTTGGTCCTGCACGGGACAACCTCAACAATCCCACCATGTGCCTGAGCACATTGTCCAAATGCTCCTTGAGCTCTGTCAGGCTTGGAGCCATGACCACTTCCGTGTGGATCTGTTCCAGTGCCCAAACACCCTCTGGGTGAAGAACCTCTTTCTAATATCCAACCTAAACCTCCCCAACACAACTTCATACCATTCCCTTGAGTCCTATCACTGGCTGCCAGACAGAAGAGCTAAGTTCCTGCCCCTCCACTTCCCCTCATGAGGAAGTTCTATACAGTGATGAGGTGTCACCTCAGTCTCCTCTTCTCCAGGCTAAACAAACCAAGTGACCTCAGCTGCTCCTCATATGGCTTCCCCTCAAGACCCTTCACCATCTTCATTGCCTCCTTTGGACACTCTCTAATAGCTTAATATCTTTGTTCTATTGTGATGCCCCAAACTGCACACAGGATTCAAGGTGAGGCCACACCAGTGCAGAGTAGAGCCACCAACTTCATGGTGGCTGAAGTCTGAGTCATGCTCTAAGGCATCAACCACCTCCACTGACTTCAGAGGGATCCTGGGAGAACTAATGTCTTTACTGATGAGAAGATATTCTGCCCCAAGGAGCCTTGAGTAGCAGTCCATAACCTGGGAGCTAACTCTTCATCATCCATAAGGGGATCCAGCTGTCCTTAAGAGCTCAGCTGACCAGCCAGTTTTTCCAGAAACAGAGCTAGGAGCTCTTAAAGGTCTTAAAGGTCTCTTCCCATCCTAACCATTCTGTGATTCCATGATTCATTCTGTATGAGGATTCAGGTCATCCAGCAAACCCCTTGAAAATTTTGTGTTAAGATTTATCTCACTGGCTAAACTGTGTCTTAAAATGAGTCTTTGGACATGTGCCATGAGTAAAAAATGAAAAGGAAAAAGATGAAAGTTCCTCTTTGAAATGCAGCAACTGCCCAGGACCTGCTCTGTGCTCTGAACACCAAATGCTAAAACTGGAGAATAAACAAAATCCTTCTTGGATGCAGCTCTGTTCCTCAGAGCTACTAAAGCAAATAGACAGTCAAAATACCTTTGAAAGGTCTTGACTTTAGTGTGTATGGCTGATTAATTAACTGCAGTTTAGATTGTTATTTGGGCAGTTAACTTTTGGGGCAACAAGCTCTCCTTGCTCATCAGTTGAAACAGCAAAGCCTGATTTTATTTGTGACTGCAGGGTGCTGGTGGAGGAAAAGGAAAGAACATGAAGCTCTGCTCATTACAAGTGGAAGGAGGCTATTTAAATATGCAAAGTGTGCTCAAAAAAAGCACAGGGAAACAGGATTGTGAAGCTCCTGCTGTCGCTTATGAGATACAGAGAGTTTTATTCCCCTGCCTAAGGTGGGATTCGGGTTGGGGCAAGAGTGAACACTCTTCTGTCAGCTTTTGGGAGCACCCAGGAGGTGACAGACTGAGGAGAGTTTGGAATTCCATGCAGAAGGGTAGGTGACTTCAGTTTGATTCCCAACAAACATATACAGCACAGAAAACATCCTTGGCAAAACTCTGCAAATGCAGGAAAACAGTGTAAAAAGTATGAGAATCCAGTAGGGATTTTAATTACTAGATAGTGTCTAAGGATTTAAACTACACTTAGATCATCTTTTCAAGCTACTTGACTTGTGCCACATGAGTTGGAAACTTCTCTTTTGCTGCAGAAATTCAGCTATGTCTTATAATCCCTTATTCTAAGCAATTGGAAATGTCTAGAAAGAAGCTTGCCCTTTTTCATGGGCAAATCAAAGCAGATCTGGGAACACTACAAGTCCCAAGCAAGCACCAAAAGGGGAACATTAAAGATTAAGAGACAGTAAAACCAAGCAAAAATCTCTTCCTAATGAGCAGCATCACTGGCCATGGCCAGAAGATGCTGGACAAGTGTTTCATCCCTCAGGGATTTTGGTGGATTCAATTCCACATTCCCATTTCTTTCACCCTGACATGGGGAAACTCCTCGAGTCATTTTGAATCAGTGTCTCTGCCTCCAGTATTTTGCTGCCAGCCTGGCTACGTGGGTGATTCTCTGCTCTAGTTTTCAAGCAGAACTTCTCCCAAATTGATGGAGGAGGCTTTGGCACCTCCACAGGAGGAGAGAGCAAGAGAGAAGTGTATGGAGGAGGAGGAGAAGTGAAATGGGCTCTTGAAAACCATAAAATTAGCATAGAAAGTGTGGCAGCTTTTCTTGCCTTGGACTGAGTGTAATCTCCTGCTGATTTGAAAGTCACCCCGTTAAAGAGTGTGATGGGTGGCCACACACGTGCTGCATTGCCTGTTGCTTGAGGGAAACTGGTTTTGCAGCTACACCACCAACCTGGAAGCTTGTAAGAGTAGAATTCAGACCTTACCTTGGCTACAGATTTCTCATACAAACTCCTTAGTCTTAGAGCCAATCATTAAAACAAAACACAAGAGCATATATAAATAAACCAGGACTAAGTGGCTTGAAAATCCACTGAAGGTGTCTTTTTTCACCCAAGGATTTTTAGGTCTTAAGGTCTCAGATCATCACTTCTAGCTTTAAACATTTAGCTGAAGTTTCTAAGTTAAGAGCTGTTTTTTATTCCCATAGTCAGTAGAGGTAAAACTCTATTCCTTTGCAGTTTTAGAGCTTCCCTAGGGAAAAAACTGTTAGCTCAGTGTTTGGAGGGTCAATCAGCTTTCCCCACTAAATAGATTAGCACCTCTCAGTTGCCTGGTGCTTTTGGAGCAAAGGTGATGTACCTGCTAACAATCTCAGCCCAAGTTCCAGGATGGCTTGTGGTGGTCACCCACCAAGCTGAAAGAGTTTTTCTTGTCTCAAGTCTTCTCACTTACTGACTGTCTGAGAAGTGGAAATAGAGAAAAATCTCTTTCTGGTAGCCCTGAAAAGGTTCCTATATTGTTGGTGCTTGATAGGGGAAACACAGTGACAGCACAGCAAGATGCTGCAGCCTGGAGCTGCAAACTGGGACCTTCCCAAAGATGTATTTCCATAGGAGCAGGACCCAACATCAAGGGAACATACCTATAGAAATATGATTTATCAGCTTGTGCATGTGCTGATGAGGAATCCAAATGACACATGTGGCTGGTTGGGGTTCTGAGCAACATCTGGATGGGGCTTGGAGCAACCTGGTCTAGTGGAAGGTGAACCCATGGCAGGAGGGTTGGAACTAGGTGGACTTTAAGGTCTCTTTCAACCCAAACTATTCTATGATTCAGGTGCCAGTGTGACCAGTGAGAGTCTCAGCTATGAGTGGGGGTTTGGGAAGTGATCCATGACAAATTGAAAGAAGGAAATTTCAGGTTAAATATCAGGATGAAGTTCTTCCCTGTGAGGGTGGTGAGACACTGGCACAGGTTGCCCAGGGAGGTTGTGGCTGGCCCAACCCCGACAGTGGTCAAAACCAGGTTGGATAAAGCCTTGAACAACCTGTTCTGGTGGGAGGTGTCCCTGCCCAGGGCAGGGGGAGTTGGGACTAGATGATTTCTAAGGTCCATTCCTAAAATTCTAGAATTCTATGATTCTATGAGTTCTCCATGTGGGTCAAACAAATTCTATGATTCTAAACATATCCTCTTGGAGGAGACCAAATATAAGTAAGGCAGAAAAATGAGACAGGAGATGTGAGAAGAACGAGGCAAACCACCACAAACACCCTAAGATCTGTTCTCTTCTATGCCACAGAAGTTGGGTGTAGATATTGCCAAGGTAACACCTCTTTCAGACCCCTTTGTCCTCCTTCTCCTCTTCTCCTCCATACTCCCAGATCAGGTTCAATCCAGAAAGTCCCTGTGAAAACACAGCTGTGGTATTTCACAGAATCCCCCATCCTCCTCTCACCTCCTCCAGGGACAGCTTGCTTTCCTTTCCAGGTGAACTTTTCCCTCACTGCCATTCTGGCTGGCTCCTCTCTCTGCGGGGGTGGCACACAGCAAGCCAGGCAGGGCTCAGGGAATGTGTTACTAGTTAGCCCCAGTCCCTGCTGGAAGGGTTCTGCCGGTGGGAGATGTTATTCTGGGAGCCACAGCTTCCCTCCCGTGTCCACCTTCCCCATAGCAGCCACTTTTGCCAGCTCATTTGATTGTTGGGGGCCAGGAGAACAGTTGGGAAGAGCTGAGAAATGAGATTATTGCTCTTTTTCCCTCTATGCTATGGCTTGTCATGAAACTGTCTTCAAATCATAGAATTACAGAATTGTTTAGGTTGGAAAAGAGCTTTAAGATCATTATATCCAACCATTAAGCTAAAGCTGCCCAGATCACCGTTAAACCCTATCCTCAAGTGCCACATCTCTTTTAAATCTCTCCAGGGATGCTGACTCTGCCACTGTCCAGTGCAGCCTGTGCCAGCTTTCAGTGAAGAAATTCTTCCTTATATCCAATCTAAACCTATCCTGATGCTACTTGAACCTATTTCCTCCTGTCCTGACATTTGTTACCTGGGAGAAGAAACCAACCCCCTCCTGGCTCCAAACTCCTGTCAGGTAGCTGTAGAGGGTCAGAAGGTTCCCCCTTGAGCCTTCCTTTCTCCAGGCTGAGCCCTCCCAGCTCCCTCAGCTACTTCTCATCGGACTTGTGCTCCAGCCCCTTCTCTAG
>NW_008682016.1:61098-79410 GCF_000695815.1 Acanthisitta chloris
TGCTCCAGCACCTCAATGTCTTTCTTGTCATGAGTGGCCCAAAACTGGACACAGGATTTGAGGTGCCTCACCAGTGCTGAGTACAGGGAGACAGTCACTGCCCTGGTCCTGCTGCCACACTATTGCTGATATAAGATACAGTGATTAAGTAGTGATTTAAGCTTTCTGATAATGAAACTTTCCACAGGCCTGAGGGCAGACCAGCTGCACACACACAACCTGTCCAGAAAGTAAGCATGTAACTGGGATTCAAGAGACTGTGGGTCTCTATGTGCATCTAGGAATGGAACAGAGAGGGCCTTCAATTAATTCAGCTTGCTGAGGATTGATCTGGGAGCACCTCTGTCTTGTCCCTGCTCCCATACACTTAGCTTGGAAGGAGCCTTAAAGACCATCCAGTTCCAACACCCCTGCCATGAGCAGGGACATCTTCCACCAGCCCAGGTTGCTCCAAGCCCCATCCAACCTGGCCTGGAACACTCCCAGGGTTGCAGGAGCCACAGCTTCTCTGAGCAACTTGTGCCAGTGTCTCATCACCCTCATAGGAAAGAATTTCTTCCTAATATCCAATCTAAACCTTCTCTCTGTCAGTTTGAAGCCATTCCCACAGGTCCTGTCACTACATACCCGTGTAAATAATCTCTCTCCATGTTTCTTGTGGGCTCCTCCAGGTACTGGAAGGCCACAATTAGTCTTCTCTTCTCCAGGCTGAACAATCCCAATTCACAGCCTGTTTCCTCATTATTTCCTCCCTGTTTTCTGTCTCACTGTTTCCTTATTATTTACCTCATCTTGCTCTGAGACAGTTTGTCCTCTCATTTCTTATCACTCCTACCACCCAATTTCCTATCCAGCTGGAGGTGAATTCACCTGAAAGCCCTAGGAGTTTCTAAGGAACAGTGAGTCTCCTGAACCCAGCTGAGTGATGCTGATCCCAGTGCTATGAAGGCTCTGTTTTCCTGGATAGCATGACTGTTCCTAATTCTTGCAAATAAAGGGAATTAGAGAAACAGAGAACTTGAGAGGTGTATGAGTAATACAGCATCATCCCTGGGGACACGTGCTGGGATAACACACAAAAACAAGCTGAGAACACAGAGTCCTTCCACCTGCAAAGCTAAGTCTCTCCATGCTCCAGGGGGAGAAGGCAAGGCAGGTGGCAATGTTACAGCAAGGGAAACTGAGGCACAGGGGTGCAGTTTGCACACATCATTCAGCTGGTTTGGTGGAGAACCTAACCTAAGGCTGTTCATGATTTGAGGTGTGCTGTAGCTGTCTGAGTTATGCAATAAAGCTTAATTCGTTTGCATAATAGGAAAGCAGAACACAGACTATTCAGAGTTGGAAGAGACCCATGAGGATCATAATGTTCAACTCTTGGCCCTGCACAGGACAGCCCCAAGACTCACACCATGTGACAGAGAGCATTGTCCAAATGCTCCTTGAGTCCTTGAGCTAGGCTTGGGGCTGTGACCCCTGCCCTGAGGAACCTGTTCCAGTGCCCAACCACCCTCCAGGGGAAGAACCTTTTCCTAATCTAAAGCCTAAACTTTCCCTGACACAGCTTCAAGCCATCTCCTCATGTCCTATCACTGGCTGTCAGAGAGAAAAGATCAGATTCTGCCCCTCTGCTTCCCCTCATGACAAAGCTAAATACAGTGATGAGGTTTCCCTTCAGTCTCCTCTTCTCCAGGCTGAACAGACCAAGTGACCTCAGCTGCTCCTCATATAGCTTCCCCCCAAGGCTTTTCACCATCTTCACTGCCTCCTTTGGATGCTCTCTAATAGCTTTATATCTTTCTTATATAAAGCTATTAGAGAGACTAAGGCTAAGACTAAGACAAGACTAAGAACTCCATCCTGGCAAAAGTAGTCAGAAGTTCCTGTGCATTTGGACCTCTCCATGATGCCCCAAACTTGACTCTTCCTCACCTCACTGTTTTTGCCCTTATTAACATTCAACATCCCAGTGAAATCTCCTCTCCTTCTTGCAGAGAGATACGACCTGGTGTTGGCTCTTCCTCTTCTGTGGGTTACCCTTGAGCCTTCTCCAGTGCCATCTGACCATGGTGGAACAACAAAAGCATCTGCTACCCAAGGACACCATCAGAGCAAAGTGATCTCTATCTGCACAGAGCTGGCACCCGTTCCACCCACTGCCTTCCCCACCTCCAAAGAAGTCTGCAGCTCAGTGAGGGGAACAAACATACCATAGAAGGGAAGAGATCTCTGCCAAGTGCTGAAGAAATGGGACACAGATGGTGTCTTAAATGAGAGCGGAAGTTTATTTGGGGGCTCTGTGTGTGACGTAGAGTTGCAGATCTTCCAGCAGATGACAGACACCAGGATTATAGAGAGGGTGATGAGTTAATTTTGAAGCAGTATCTGTCCACAGAGTTATTATCTTGTGCAGAAAAGGATGACAAAGATAAAAGTTGAACCTAATAAATATTTCTGTAAGGTAAGAAACACAGAAATCTGATGTTATTTATAGGTAGGTTTGTTTCTTTAGTTCTTCTGATATTCTCATCTTAATCACAGCTGTTTGTTGACTGGTTGGTCAGCCAGGATGGTTGTGCTGGTTGGCCAGGTGGACACTGCTGATGGAAAAGTGTGAGGATGTCTCTAGCCTGGCTTTTCTCTGCTCCAAAAATAAACTTTTGTCTTTGTCCCCTACACACAGAGCAGTTAGAAGGGACTTACTAGCCTGGCTTTTCTCTGCTCCAAACATAAACTTTTGTCTTTGTCCTCTACACACAGAGCAGTTAGAAGGGACTTCTGGAAATCATCTAGTGCAAACCTCTGCTTGAGCAGGGCCACCTAGAGCCAGTTGCCCAGGGGCACATCCAAGTGGCTTTTAAAAATGTCTCAGAATCATAGAATCTGCAAGGTTGAAGGAGATGTCGAAGATGATCAAGACCAACCATTAACCTGCCACTCTGCTGTAACTCCAAACCCTAAACCATATCCTCTAGTGCCAGATCCAGATGTCTCTTAAACACCTCCAGGGATGGTGACTCCACCACCTCCCTGGACAACCTATTTCCATGCCTGACCAAATCTATTCCAGTGCATGACTACCCTAACAGGGAAAAACTTCCTAATGTCAAATCTGAATCTTGAATGGAGACTCCACAGCCTCTCAGGGCAATCAATGCCATGTCCTCTCATTCTCTTCTCATAAGAGAGATATTCCAATCCCTTCATCACCTTGAGCTGGGCCTGTTCAGCCTTGAGAAAACACAACTCGGAGGGACCGTGAGGTCTATCAGTATCTGCAGGGAGATGTCAGGGAGGGACCATGAGTTCTATCAGTATCTGCAGGGAGATGTCAGAGGATGGATCAGGCTCTACTCAGTGGTGCTGAGCAATAGGACAAGAGGCAATGAGCAGAAACTGATGCATAGGAAGTTCCACCTGAGCATGAGGAAGAACTTCTGACTGTGTGGGTGACTGTGCATCGGAACAGATTGCCCAGAGAGGGTGTGGAGTATCCTTCACTGGAGATATTCTAGAACTGTCTGGACCTAATTCTGTGCCATGTGCTCTAGAATGGCCCTACTTGAGCAGGGAGGTTGTGGCAGATGACCCATTGTGGTCCTTTTCAAGGTTATTTATTCTGTGATCACCTTCCTGGCCCTTTGCTGGACTCTCTCCTGCATGTCCATGTCTCTCTTGTATTGGAGAGCTCATCCCTGGGCACACAAAAGTGGAGGTTTGTTTCTTTAGTTCTTCCAATATTCTAATCTTAAATTAAAGAGTGCTGAAGCCCGGGATTGAACCAGGGACCTTTAGATCTTCAGTCTAACGCTCTCCCAGCTGAGCTACTTCAGCTCTGCTGTGGGGGGGCAAGTTTTCACAAAACATGGTGAAATATAATAACCTTTCAGTCTTTTCCAACAGCCTTGGGTTGCCTTTAGGTTGGGAGTCAAAGAAGTTGATTTAGGAATAACATAAAGACAGGCTGGGATCAAAGTAATGTCCCCAACGTAAGAAGGACATGGAACTGTTGGAGCAAGTCTAGAGGAGACCAAAAGGCTGATGAGAGGACTAGAGCACCTTCCCTACGAAGACAGGCTGAGGAAGTTGGGCCTGTTCAGCCTGGAGAAGGGGAGGTTGTGTGGAGACCTCACAGCAACCTCCCAGGATCTGAAGGGGCTCCAGGGAAGGTGGAGAGAGACTCTTGCTTAGGAACTGAAGTGACAGGACAAGGAGTAATGGGTTCAGATTGAAGGAGGGGAAAATTAGGTTAGAATTTAGGAAGAAGTTGTTTTGCTGTGAGGGTGGTGAGACACTGGCACAGGATGCCCAGGGAGGCTGTGGCTGCCCCAACCCTGGCAGTGTTCACAGCCAGGTTGGATAAAGCCCTGAGCAACTTGTTCTGGTGGGAGGTGTCCCTGCCCAGGGTAGGGGATTGGGATTAGATACTTTCTAAGGCCCATTACAACCCCTTAACATGCTATGATTCTATGATAATGTTCCAAGGCACCAACACAACCTCCATAGCAAAGTAGGTAACCTGTGAATATGTGTTTGACATTAATAATATATGACTCTGGAGGATGTATAGAAGTGGAGCAGGGGAACAGTTACCTTGAGGTGAGAGAAAGGCTCTGTCACTCACAAATCATGGCAAGCAAATTAAGGAGATGGAGTTAGGTCTCTATAGATACAAAGCTACCAATGAGGAAGCTGAATGAGAAGTGACAAGAGTGTTGGAGGATGAAGAGAAAGACAAACTGACTGTAGGGAGGGCTCAAGAGATGACTTGGAAGAGAGTAAAAGGGATGATCAAACACAGGCTGCTCTCTGTGCTGGTGTTGAGGACATTGTCTTGTCTCATTCCTCAGACTATGTTTCTTTCTAGTGCTGTTCAGTGTTTCAGACTTGGATACCAGTTTTGTTGCCTAATGTGGTTCTCTTCCACAGGGTTAGATCCATCTGGAATGCCACAGCCATTCCCTGGGCCACAGTACATGCTGCTGATCACAGAGTAGAGCTCAGATTAAGGTAGAGCACAGAGGTATTTATAACCAAGTAACAGAATCAGAAAGAAAGTGCTGGTTGTGTTTCCAAACTAGTCTGACATACCCAAAAATACATGTTGGACATATCCAAATGCTCAAACCCTTTCTCTGTAGCATGTGATGGTAAGTGGGGCTGCTTGTTGTACCTTAAGACCACAGTCCATCTTATCAGGAAGAAATTCTTCCCTGTGAGGATGGTGAGGCACTGGCACAGGGTGCCCAGAGCACCTGTGGCTGCTCCATCCCTGGAAGTGTTCCAGGCCAGGTTGGATGGGGCTTGCAGCAACCTGGGCTAGTGGAAGGTGCCCCTGCCAATAGCAGGACAGTTGGAACTAGCAGATCTTTTAGGTCCTTTCCATCCCAAATCATTCTGGGATTCTATGATAAAACACAGCTAAATCTGGAGTTAAACAGCAGCCTCCATCCAAGAACCAGTCAGGAGCATTAGCACTGAACAGACTTTCCTAACATCTTTTCACAGAGCCCACAGAAGAATCTGGAGTTATCCCTGGAGCCTGGTTAATCTTTCCACATCAATCTGTCTCCAGCTAGGGAATGGGAGCCAGGCATATTCCTGCAGGGATATGGGAGATGTTTGCCCAACTCCACCATTTTATTCTGCAGATAATTCACTCACAGGATAATCTCTCATCTTTCACCAGCTCCAAGTTCACATCTTCCCAAAATACATATGTGAAGTGCACAGTAAGTTTTCCATGTCTATCAAAAATCTGGTAGTGAAAGGTGTCAAAAATATATCTAATCTGGGTTTGAATGTTCAGCTTGGCAGCAGCAGAGATTTCCTCAGAGAGATTTATTAGATAACAGCTCCTGATATCTAGGGCTCTCAAACTAGGCTATGGAACCTCTTGCAATACTCAGGATTATACTCTTAGTGGGTTTTCCTTCTACAAAAGCATTTCCATTCCTGGATACTAATGGTGATCCTACTCAAGGCCACTGAGGAACTGATCATATGTGTGTGGCTGGGGATCTCAGCATCTTTGTGCTAAGAACTGGGGACATTTTTGGACAGCTGAGCATTGCTACAGAATTTCTTGTCCATTTGCACTTATAAATTGTCTCCTAAATATGAGAGATCCAGTTGTTGAAAGTTCTGTGGTCCAAGGTGCACATAAATCCAGGGCATCACTGAAGACCATGGCCAAGAGACAACACAACCCAAAAAAGTGATTCCTTTGTTACATTTGGTGCCTGGTAGAGTTGCTGATATGAAAGGAACCTACAATATTGCTCAGGGATTTGGAGCAATAGAACAGTGATTATGTCTCAGCCCTGAAGTGGGAATGAGCAATCCTTTTGTCTGTCCTATTGAATGTCTCTCATCTCCACCTGGACCTCAGGATCCATAAGAAGAATGTAATTGGGTATTGACCCCAGTAAGTCTTACCAATTGTCCATGAAAGAGAATGAAGAAGAAGTCCAACATCATCCACAAACCACTCTTACTAATTGTCCATGAAAGAGAATGAGGAAGAAGTCCAACATCATCCACAAACCAAGGCTGCATGCTCAGAGCAGCTCTGGTTGTAGTCATCACAGAATCCCAGAATCAATCAGTTTGGAAAAGACCTCAGAGATCATCAAGTCCAATCTATGACCTAACACCACCATGTCAACTCGACCATGGTACTGTGTCACATCTAGTCTCTCCTTAGACACCTCCAGGGATGGTGACTCCACCACCTCCCTGGGCAGCACATTCCAGTGTCTAATCACCCTTTCTGTGGAGAAATTTTCCCTGATGTCTACCCTAAACCTTCCCTGGTGCAGCTTGAGGCTATGTCCTTTCATCCTGTCTGTCACTAGATGCCTGGGAGAAAAGACCAACCCCAACCTGGCTGTGACCTCCTTTCAGCTACTCGTGGAAAGTGATGAGGTCCCCCATGAGCCTCATCTTCTCCAGGCTAAATAACCCCAGTTCCCTCAGCCTCTACAGAAGGTGCTTACAGGAGCAATTTCTTGAACTCAGCAACTAAGGATCCTACAAATACAGGTTGGATCACCCTGCAGGAACCAAAAGCTCTCCCTGGTATATTTTTCCTCATTTGGATGTTGAAGGAAGTGAGGAAAAGGATTTTATAGCCAGATCATTTGTTAGATAGCTATTTTTGGGAGCCCATCAAAAGTGTTTATTTGTATGTAAAGCTTTGCTTTGAAGGGTTACTAATGTCTGGAGTGCAGACCAACTCCAGGATTACTTTGTCTTCAAAGACTCTGTCTTTGAAGGCAAATTAAAATAGACCAATAACTACTTTGAAACATTGGAGCCTCTGATTCTGTGAAACAGTGCTGGTTTTTAGTTCCTGTAAGAGCTCTGAGCTATTTAGTGCTACCAGCACTGATGATTGACAAATTCCTAGAAGGCCAAATGAGGACATCAATATGATAACTAGCAAAGATTACAAGAGAATACCTGGCAGGACTTTTTATCTGCAAACCCCAGCAATTTGGGAAAGGTTTGTGGGGTGGAATTCATCTCATCTGACTTCTGAAAGCCCAGCCAGGCCTAATGTCTAAACCTGAACTAATCATAGAATGATTTGGGGTGGAAAGGACCTTCAGGATCACTTAATTCCAACCCCACTGCCATGGACAGTGACACCTTCCACTAGAACAGGTTGTTCAATCACTAGGCAGAGCCTACAGAAATCAGGAACATTGATGCTGAGTTCCAAAATTGAATGTCCCTTAAAAAATCCAACCAAACTTAACTGAATGAAACCCTTTGAATGCCACCTCTGGAGGGCTCTGGGTGACACATGGAATGTTGTCAGCATGTAAACCTGGCAAACTGAGCATCACCAGCAGCAATTCATATATACATCAAAATGAGCTTTGCTGCAGTTATAACTCAGCTCCCTGCAGCCAGGCCAGAAGTTAAATTCCCCACTGATGAGAAGAAAAGTTATTTCCACTCCTGATTTCAGCTGAAACATTGGTGTTCTGTAGAAATGATCCTTGTTCATGCCCAGAGGAGCCAGATCCATAACCTGGAGTAACCAGTCACCCCATGGGGCTTTCCACAATCTGTGTTATTCCCAGGACAAACAAAGGCTGTGTCCTATCAACAGTTCTTCTCCCAGTGTAACTAACTGACTTTCCATATCCCTTCTGGATCTGCACAAACCTCATTCATCATCAGCTCATCCTGACTTTTTTTTCTGGGGGGGGAGGTCTATGCCTTTGGATTTAAGTCTATCTAGCTTGAAGAAGCCACGACAGATGAAAACCTTCTCAAGGTCAGTGGTGCCACCTAATGGGAAAATTCCCAGGGAATGGATTTCTCGGAAGTGAAGTCCTTAGCTGGAGTGTTGCTAGGTGACGTAGGAATGGAAATGAGGAGCTCTGACGTAAGTCTCTCTTTTCTGCACCTTTACGACCATTCCTCCGTCACTGTAGTCCCTTTTCCCCAGCATCCGAGCAGCACACACGAGAATTCCCTGGAAAATTCATTCCAATTCCTGCTTAAATCCATTCTCAGCAATCCCTGAGGCTACTGAAGCATTTTTGTCCTTCTTGATGCTCCGGCTGGAGAGGAAATGATCCCAGATTTAAGGGTTATGAAGAGCCAAGCAGCAAAGAAGAAGGAATGAGGGATGCCAGAAGGAGAGGTCAGGACTCTGTGGGGTTTCTCCTTAGGTACAGATATTGCAGCTGAGGGGTGAGACAGGATCTCTGCACTGCTACCTCCACAGGCTCCTGCATCTTGCATCTGCCTGAGATCACACTGTGGCTCTGCAGAAGAAATGACAATGCCTCAAAGCAGTGCCTGATAGAAATTTTCACATGGCAAATCCCTCCAGCCACTCCATATCATAAATAATTAGGAGAGTGGGCAGGAATGAGCTGCATCTCCTGGTCTCAAGTGTTTATTGTAGTCCCCGAGTGTTTTCCCAGTACCTACAACTATTTTCCTACAACAATCTCAGTCACAACAGCATTTCTGCTCCGTTTATTTTGCAGGAGTGTGTTGCAGGGGTTAGAGAAGGGTCTTGGTCTTTTTCAGATCTCAGCTCTACCATCAATGAATCATAAATTTTAAGCTGCCTCACTCAGATTTTCTTTATTGCAGTTCCTCTGAGGTTGAAAAGGTATTTCCATGATTCTTTGCCAGTTCTTCCCAGAATGAAGATGTTTACAAGGGATGACAAGAAAATGATGCAATGTGATGTGAAAGCATTGCTTCTGCTGTTCTTGAGGAACAATGAAGGTAGGGAAGGATATTATCTATCTTTCAGTGCCTCACTGGGCCAAAACATCATCATTACAGGCAAGAAAACAGTTCACAAAACCCCTGTGGAATTTCATGGCTGAAAAAGGGATTAACATTTAGGGCAAAGGGGAGAAACCTTCAATTAAACAGGTGCACATCATGAATTCTAGCAAGAAGCTAGTAATGATGACTCTGTAGCTGTGGCTGACACTGCTCAAAGCCTTCAACATTGCCTGGAAGAGGTGATCAGGGACCAGGAATTGTCATCAGAGCTCAGAGGATCATAGAAACATAGAAACATGGAATGGTTTAGTTTGGAATGGACCTCAAAGATCATTCAGTTCCAACCCTCTGCCATAGTCAGGGACATCTTCCACTAGCCCAGGTTGCTCAAAGCCCCATCCAACATGGCCTGAAACACTTCCAGGGATGGAGCAGCCACAGCTTCTCTGGACAACCTGTGCCAGTGCCTCAGCACCCTCACTAGGAAGGATTTCTTCCCAATATCCCATCCAGCCCTGCCCTCTGGCAGTGGAAAGCCATTGCCCCTTGCCCTGTCCCTCCATGCTCTTGTCCAAAGTCCTCTCCAGCTCTTTGGAAGACCCTTTAGGCAATAGAAGTGGCTGTAAGGTCTTCCTGGAGCTTTGTCTGCTGCAAGCTGAACAACCCCAACTCTTTCAGCCTTTTCTCATAGGAGAGGAGTTCCATCTCTCTAATAATCATTGTGGCTACCTCTGGAATCACTCCAGAGCAGACATCCCCAAAGTCCAGTGACTCACTTCACAGGAAACTCCATGGCAAAGGACTGGGAAGAAGCAGTTGAAGGAACAAAAATCAAACCTTATATCAGTAGTTTTGCTGATGCCTTTGAACTGTAAAACCATGTCCCTGTTTCATAGACTCAGACTGGGTGAGGCTGGAAGGGACCTCATAGAGGTCATCTGATCCAAGGCCCTGCTCAAGCAGAACCACCTACAGCCACTTGTCCAGATCCAGGTGGTTTGTGAATATGTATAGGAATGGGAACTCCACAACTTTCCAGGGCAGCCTGTTCCAGCTGTCTCATTCTCTCCTCACTTAAGAGATGCTCCAGTCCCTTCATCATCCTCCTGGCCCTTTGCTGGCCTCTCCTGCATGTCCCTGTGTGCATGTCTTGTACTGGAGAGCTCATCCCTGGGCACACAAAAGTGCAGGAAAAAGATGCTGAAGCCCAGGATTGAACCAGGGACCTTTAGATCTTCAGTCTAACACTCTCCCAGCTGAGCTACTTCAGCTTGGCTATGACCTGAATTTTCACTGAACCTGTTGAGACATGATATGATCTTCCAAGACATTTTCCTTTGAGAGTGTTGAGCCACTGGCACAGATTGCCCAGAGAAGTTGTGGCTGCTCCATCCCTGACAGTGTTCAAGGCTGGGTTGAATAGGGCTTTGTGTAGCCAGGTCCAAACTTTTCTATGATTCTATAGTAAGTACTCTTGTTTCTGCACCATAACTTGGCTGTTTAACCCTGTCTCTTTCACCACAACAAAACAGACCCTTGTCTGAAGTTCCCTCACATATCTCTGCTAGAGGAAAGGAGGATTTGTTGGGAGACTTTGTAAGCCAATATTGCCTTTGCACTGGTGCCCAGATGCTGTTTCCATGCCCCTCACTGCCACTTCAGGCAGGGTGATAGCAGCTGGTGTCACCTGCATCTGCTGCAGTCACCACATTAGTCACTCTCCGCAGGGTGATCGCAGAGCCTTATTTCTCTGCATCCCTTGCCATCAGCCTGAAGCTGTTCACCCACTCACCATCCCTGCTGAGATCCTGCTGACATTCCTGTGGCTTGGACTTGTGTGGTTTGAGGTCCTTTGGCTCACAGCCTACCCTTGATTTCTCCCTTTCCACTCTGCTCCCATCCAGAGCTCATGCAAACCATGTTTACCATCTCAGAGCCTCATTGCTTCACTCTACCTTTCCTGATCTGAGCCTGCATGTAGAGCAGGGGCTGTTTCAAAGGCAAAGGTTTAGTCTAACAACTCTTTCATCCTTTCTGGACACTTCTGGAAGGGAATCATCTGCCTTTCTATTAGAAATCTGTGTTGTTTCAGATGGTAAAATTAAGCAAACATGTTTTCACAAACCACTTTGGTATTTGCTGTGTTTTTCCCAGAAGAGCTGAGCAGCAGCTCAGGAAAACTAGCAAAAATAAATAAATCCACTGGTTCCTTTGTGCCTCTGTTCCCTCATCAATAGAAAAGCTGTGGTTCCCTTGTTCCTCTGTTCCCTCATCAATAGAAAAGCTCTAAGAGGTAAGAGCTCTCAACCATTTGAGGCTGGAAAGTTCTCAGATCTGAAAAGAACTATCAGGCCTCACTCTGAGCAATAAGTGACTCTTCAGTTTTGGGACCTTCAATGCAAGAAAGACATTGAGGTGCTGGAGTGTGTCCAGAGAAGGACAACAGAGCTGGGAAGAGTCTGGAGCATAAGTCCTATGAGGAGTGGCTGAGGGTACCAGGGTTGTTCAGCCTGGAGAAAAAGAGATTTAGGGGAGACCTGATTGCTCTCTATGACTACCTGAAAGGAGGTTGTGGTGAGATGGGGTCACCCTCTTCTCCCAGCCAACAAGTGATAGCACAAAGGGAAATGGCCTCAAGTTGCACCAAGGAAGGTTGATATTGGGGATTAGGAAGAGTTTGTCCACTGAAAGGTTGGTCAGGCATTGGCAGTGGCTGCCCTGGGCAGTGGTGGAGTCACCATCCCTGGAAGAGTTCAAGAAACAACTGGATGTGGCACTTTGTGATTCGGTTTAGTGGACATGGTGGTGTTTGGTCAAAGGTTGGACTTGATGATCTTGGAGGTCTATGATTCTACTGTTCCCCATCCTCCATAGCACCTCGAACAGGGAGATATCCTAGTGATGATGGGAACTGATGCCCTGAAACATCAATGTCTCTGCCTTAACATCCCTTCCCAGATCCCTTTGCCTCACACCTGTTAAATGCAGTGTGTCCTGACCTCCACTCACAGGAAAAACTTTGGGAAATGAAGGAATAAAAGTAAAAGTGCTGGCCAGGCACTTGGAGGAGCTGAGCTGGGATGGTTGGTAAGATCATCTCATCTAATGGTGTAGAAACAATTCTCTGCAGGAAAACATTCCCTGAAAGGAAACATCCTGGAACCATAGAATGGTTTGTATTGGATGGGAAGTTCAAGATCATTTAGTTCCAACCCCCTGCCATGGGCAGGGACACTTTCCACTAGCCCAGGTTGCTCAAGCCCCATCCAACCTGGCCTGGAACACTTCCAGGCATGGAGCAGCCACAGCTTCTCTGGGCAACCTAGTCCAGTGTTGACACAGGTGAGATAAAAGACTGCACAGCAAAGGAAGAGAGAACACACATCAGGGAAATCCATGCCAGGAGCAGCCTCTCTGCACAAATAAAGGCTGCCCATGGTTTTATCTGCTGGAGCACAGCTGGGAAGCTGCATGGAATACACACTGGAGAACTTTTCAATTCTCTTGGCCTATTATGTCATATACTGTACCATGATGTGTAATTGTTTAACTACACTGAAATCACTCTAAACTACCTAAATTACCTCCAGTAATCCATCTGCTTTCCAAAGGCTGACACTTTTTCATCCTGGAACACAGCAATTTTGCTCTCTTCCATATAATTGCATAACATGTGTAGTTCTTTGCTGCCTCTTGAATAAATAAGAGTTATGTTCCACAATATGCATCTAGTCACACATTATTGTCTCTGTTTTCAATTGTTTTAGATAGAAAGGCAGTTGGAAAGGGCTGAAGGTATAGCAGTGCTTAAATGTAAATGGTTTGGGACCACAAAATAAGAGCAATTCCCAAATCTAAATGTTAGTTTAGCAGTTGACTTTTAGTCAGTCCCTAGAACTGGGAAGAATAAGGTTGTGCTGCTGCTTGGTAAAACTGCAGCTGCATGAGCAGCCCTTGTGCAGGGGTTGTCAGAGGGCACATGGAGAGTGTCCTTATCCAAAAGCTTCATGCTGCATGTAAAGTGAGGATGGATATGGGAATGTAGGCAGTGGACATCGTCGAGATGTGACACACTCTGGTTATATTTGGCTTTCCTCAGCTCAGAAGCAAAGCAGAGACATACTAAACTTACCTAAGTTTATACCAGAGCCCTGCAAGTCTCTAGAGCAAATACAGAGATGGAAGAAAGGGCTGGAACATATTTAGCTCCCTCCACAGCAAATTCCTGCAGCTGAAGGTCATCAATTCACTCATCTACTTCATTCCTATGCAAGAATCATAGAATGGTTTGGTTTGGAAGGGACATTTAAGATCATCTACTTCCAATTCCTCTGCCATGGGCAGGGACACCTTCCACTAGACCAGGTTGCTCCAAGCCCCATCCAACCTGACCTTAAACAGTCCTGGGGATGGGGAGTCCACAATCTGTCTGGGAAACCTGTGCCGGTGCCTCTCCACCCTCATGGTAAAGAACTTCTTCATAATATCCAATCTAAACTCACCCTCTGCCAGTTTGAAGCCATTCCCCCTTGTCCTGTCTCTCCAGGCTCTTGGAAATAGTCTGGCTCATCCTTCTTGTAGGCTCCTTCAGGTACCAGAAAGACACAATTAGGTCATTCCAGAGTCTTCTCTTTTCCAGGCCGAGCAATCTCATTTCTCTCAGCCATTCCTCATAGCAGAGATGCTCCAGCCCTCTAATCATCTTGGTGGCCTCCTCTGGACTTGCTTCCACAGGTGGATGTCCTTCCTTTGCTGGAGACCCCAGAGCTGGATGCAGCACTTCAGAATTCCTCCTCCCATTAGTATATGGTTGTTTCAACAGTGGGATCCAAAGCTTTACACAAACTCACAACTCTGTCCCAGCCCTGAAGGTTACACACATGTACTGCTGTGTCTGAACATTGAGAAGTGCTTTTCTACCATTGGGGGACCCTTCCAGGTACTCACCCCTCTCACATGAGATGTATGCTGTTTCTTTCCATGGTTTCTCCACTAAAATTCCACTGTTGTACATGGCTAGGTCTCAACTGCTTCTCTGGCAACTCCTGCAAGAGCACAATAAGCTTTCTTGGATAGACAGACATTCCCTGCCAGGATTGAAGCCTATAAGTGCCAGCTGGAGTTATTTCATAGGATATGTTGGGAAGGGGCAAACATGAGCTTCAGATCGGTTTGGAAGTTAGGTAGCTAACACCAGGCTGTTGGGAGGTCTTCACTTAGGATCCAGGCCTGGAAATCTCTCCTGGAAGAAGGTGGTTAAGCCAACCTACTCTCACAAAACTTTGTTGCTTGAGACAGATGTGACATAAATTGTCTCTTGCACTTGGCAACTGGAGAGGAGATGCGGTTCAAGTCCATATCCATTCTGAGAACACCAGAACTTTCATAGACAAGACTCATGCTCTACTCACCAGGATTTAAGTATCCTAGAGACCTTAAAACAGTCTTCCAGTACTTAAAAGAGGCCTACAGGAAGGCTGGGAGGGACTTTGGGCAATAGCAAAAAGTGATCGGACAAGGGGGAATGGTTTTAAGCTTAAATGAGTAGGTTTAGGTTACATATTAGGAAGAAATTCTTCCCTGTGAGGGTAGTGAGGCACTGGCAGAGGGTGTCCAGAGAAGCTGTGGGCTGTTCGATCCCTGGGAATGTTCCAGGCCAGGTTGGATGGGGCTTGGAGCAACCTGGTCTAGTGGAAGATATCCCTGCCCATAGGAGAGGGGCTGGAACTGGATGATCTTTAGGGTCTCTTTTAACCCAAACCACTTTATGATTCTATTGTATTCCCAGAAAACATGGACAGGATGAAGCTCTGCACACAACATAATCCTGGCAGAGCAAAGACCCTTCATGGATCCATCTCCCCATCACCATTTTGACATATTTATCCTAGGAATAACTGAAGTTCTTTTGGACTAGGGTGTTAGAAGGACATTGCTTTAAAGCTAGAGACTCCCACAAGCAGTAAACAGGATAATGGCACTAATAACCCACCCCCAAGCCATGCAATTGATTCACCATGGTTAATGCATCCAGCATGAAATGGACCTGAGTGACACTAAGCTTGATGGGAAGATTGACAGGTTTGAGGCATTGACTGAAAGGGACTCATGGTAGTTTATCTGAGTCCTGTGTGGCAGGACTGACATTGGTATCTGGGATCAAACATCCATCCTAGATCTGAGGTCAAGTAAGTCTTGTTCTTCTCCTTCCCCCCATATTTCCTGAGCTGACATGTGCCAATAAACCCTCTGGACAGGTTGGGTGTAAAATAAGAGTATTCTGTGCATATCCCATCCCTACCCAAAATGAGTTTTCCCTTCTCTCTGTCCCCTTTTACATTTTCCATCTTCTCCTGCAGACACCAAACCTTCAATCATCATCAGGAAAGGAACAAAATCCAATGTTCTAGCCCCAAAATGATTACACTGCCGTTCAAACCCATTGTCCCTCAGGTGGGAAAAGACAGTGAGCAAAACCTGTAAACAGAAAATAGCAGAGCAACTCCCACTCTCTGCAGCTTCTGCCTCTCCCTCTGAAGGCAGCACAGGATGAGTCACAGCTAAAAGCATCTCTCTCTCCCCATAGGGTTGGGGCTCTGCCTGGCCCACCTGCCTTCCCCCGCCAAGGAGGTGGGTGAGGCAGCCCCCCAGGCACTGCCTGTGAGTCAGGAGACCCTGAGGAGTCAGAAATATCCCCTAGGAGGGAGGTGAAGCCACCTGCAAGCTCCTGCTCATCTGACATTTAAAGGGTATTTTATCCCAGCAGGGTACAGCAGTTTTAGAGGGGAGAGACAGGGGTTGGAAGACTCCATCAGTCTCCCCATGGATCTGGGAAATCTGTGGTACCAAATCCCTTTGGGGATGTGAAAATCTGAGCCTTCTGAGGATTGGAGGAGAGTGGTCAGATCTCCTACCACCTTTTCTCTATGTTATTTCAGGATCAGTGATCTACCCAAGAGTAGTGTGAGGGGGAGATTCCAGGGATTTAGCTATAGAGCTGTGTCACTGAGAGGGATTATGTGAATAAGCATAACTAAAGCTGTGAATAATCTTTGTCCTTCACCATTGCTCCCTGGATTAGTTTAGGTCTAATTTAATCCCGATGGATCTGAGAGTTGTCCCCATTGAAATGCCCTTGAGACAGTGGCAGAGGGTGGTTTTGTATCTCCTAAGAATTCAGAGCCTCACACCTTCCCTAAACAAGGGAATAACTTGAACTGAGGGTTCCCAGGTGAAGGAAGAGGAGTCTAAATAAAAGGTGATAAGGTTATATGTCCAAGCAAATGGCTTCTTTTTTATTTAATGTAGGTGAAATTGGGGGGGAAATAAAGAAGTTTGGACCTCAGTCTGGATTTGTATATTATTTCAGCACCAAACCCTATATTTCTGTTAGGAAAATATTTTCATCTTATCATAAAAGCATGGAATGGGTTGGGTTGGAAAGGACCTTAAAGGTCATCTAGTTCCAACCCCCTCCCATGGGCAGGGACACCTTCCTCTAGCCCAGGTTGCTCCAAGCCCCATCCAACCTGGCCTGGAACACTTCCAGAGATGGAGCATCCACAGCTTCTCTGGGCAACCTGTGCCAATGCCTCACCATCCTCACGGGGAAGAATTTCTTCCCAGTATGGATTTCCAGTGACTTTTCATATCCCTTGTGTTGAACCCAAGAGTTCCAGCTACCAAAGAGGAGTTCATCTCTAGGAGTGTTATTGTTGGGAAGTCTGTGGGTCCCAGACATGATGCTCAGAGCTCTGGTGAAGCACCCTGAGGAGTTGGGCTGTAGAGGATGAACCCCATCATGCCCTGGATCACAGGCTCCAAGCCCTGTCCAACTTAGCCTTAAATACTCCCAGGGATGTAACAGCCACAGCTTCTCTGGGCAACCTGTGCCAGTGCCTCTCCATTCTCACAGGGAAGAATTTCTTACTAATATTCAATCTAAATCTCCCCTCCTTTAGCCTGTTTTTGCCCCAGATTAAAGGCTGAACTTCAGTCACAATCCAAATAAAAGTCTTCTTGGTTAACAGTACAGAGAGAACATATTCCACCTCCAGTACCTCACACTAGCTGCAAAACTGTGTATTTTTTAGCTTTTAAATTCTTTCTAACATGGAACTACTGATCATCCAGCAATAGCCAGAGGGGAAAGGGAAAAGAAACACAAAACAAAACAAGGGAAAAAGATGTTGAAAAGTTTTGAAAACAGCAAACTGTGTGTTCTGTGTTTGCTGAGTCTTTCCCATCTGCTGCATTTCACTCTGTTCTCACACTCCTGAGCAACAGGCCCCAACTAATTGCACAGTTTTGCCTGCAAAGCTCCAGCCTGGCTGTTTTCAGCCAGAATTTTTTGATTTCTCATATCTCTCCAGGATGTAGAAAGCCCATAATTTTCCCACCATCCTAATGCAATCAGAAGTGAGTGGTAGGAGGTAGTTGTTGTGTCCATTAGGACTGTTAAGAGCAAGAACATTTGTCAACAGATCATTTGGACAACAGCAGTTGTCATCTCCCCTGGCTGGTGAAGCCTAAGAATGAAACCCACATATCCTGAGCAATTCAGTTTGAGTTTCCAGAACACATTCTCCCCAGATGGTTGTTTCTGGGGCTCTGGGTGGGACTCACCACATCTGGGAAGATGCTGTGGACTCTGGAATATTCACCTTTCCTTCTGAGTCCTGTGGGCAGTTCAAATCCACACTGCTCCTTCACTTGCCTTCCAGCAGCACAAAAATAACAACCATAGACTCACAGAATGGTTGAAGATCATCTCATTCCAGCCCCCTGCCATGGACAGGGACATCTTTCACTAGCCCAGGTTGCTTCAAGCCCTGTCCAACCTGGCCTGGAACACCTCCAGGGATGGGGAATCCAATCCTCTAATGACTCAACCTATGAGAAAGGGCCTGGGGTTTCATCTGAGAGCTTTTCCTCCCTAAAATAGAAGCATGCAGGCTGGGAGCTAATAGAATCATAGAATCATTGAATCATCAAGGTAGAAAGACACCTCTAAGACCATCAAGTCCAACCATTAACCTGCCACTC